>NC_090228.1:20260198-20515198 GCF_024489055.1 Chanodichthys erythropterus
TGATTTCACTAAAAACATGGACAAAAACAATAGACTATTATATTGGCTATACATAAACTATTTATCACATTATCAATATCTGTGAAGATGCTGTAATGTACGCTGACTGTGTCTGCCTGCTAATGAACCACAATTTCCCTCATGAGATCAATAAAGTACATTATCCAATAAATTCTTCTAATTGTAAGTACATTTATGTACAATATCAAATTGTTTTAAGGTTAAACATGAATGTATGGTTTTGTTTATCTTAATTTAACTGACATTTTCCCAGCGCATTTTTCCATTTTTTAATGAGGGAATCTTGTTTCTTGCAGATTTCACACATGTACTGGACGTTCTTTGCTCTGGATCACACACATATTCACTTACAGCTGTGAAAGTCTGTTTAAATGATATTTAGGAGGGCTCTGCTCTATATAACAGGACAGTGATGTGTGCGGTCAGCACATGCACATGTGAAACACACAGCTCAGCAGAATGTGAGAGACGCGAGAGCATGAAAACACACTCAACTAAACGCTTTAAATAGGATCTGCACTGATTTATATGAACTACACTGACAAAATGCATCAATTATGATCAGTTAGTAATGTAATATACTTAATGAGGCAGTGATTCATGAGGTGAGCTGTATCAAACGGTACATAAACTGAATATTTACATTGCACTTCAAAGTATTTCAAAGAATACTGTGTTATTACTTTGGTAAATAATAATAATAATAAAGGTAGTACCACTACAGTACTTTTGGTATATGAAATTTTCAGGAAACTAACTTAACCTATTTCAGTAGTTTCCTACAATACAGCATTCCGCATAAAATGTGATTTTAAATCGGAATATATTTGTTTTGTGGGTTTCAAATTTTATAAAACAACAATAAAGTCATGAAAATCTTCTCCATAATTTAAGTATCAAGGCGTTCGGGACACCTCGTGATCGACAGCACGCTCAGCCAATCAACGCTCAGCATCTGTTTCCTCAACCAATCAGCGCGCGTCATTTGTGTTTATGAACAGCCCATCAGCATCAATCCTGCTGCTGGGAGGCCGTCCGAGCGTTTGGCTCGCTAGGCCTCATTGAATACAATTATAAACAACTTTAGAGCAAATAAAGCAGTATTTCTCTTCGTTAGTGTTAATAGACACGTACAATCAAGCATACCGCCCTATTTCCATTGTTTAAACTCTCTCTCGCAGCCATTCTGACTCTGAGGGGCTCAAACTGCCCCGCTAGCGCTACTTTAGCACAGCAAACACACATAACTTCACACTGATCAATATCTCCCGATCACACTTGATCAATAATACGCGTTTACCTTTGTAGCTCGCGTCCGCGCTCCGCTTACATCCCTTCACCCAGTCCTGTGGTGTAAATGCGAGCGGAATACACGCATTGTCCGGCATCAGGAAGTCCGCGGTGTTCCCACTGAAGTGAGTGAGCGCGTGCGCTCGCTATGGAAACCCCTGCAGCAGCAGCTCAGGTGCTCGCGCGCCGCCCGACAGACACTGCCCACATCATCACAGTGCTGCAATCATACAGTCACATACCTGTGTGTGATGACTGTCGTTTCTAGCGCTTCTGTGCATATACATTACTTTACTATATAATGCATTTAAGCAAAGTTCAGCATGCATTACTTATAATTTCACATGATTATTATTATTTTAAAGCCAGTATGATAGTGTATTATTGATAAGTTTTACGCCCTTAAAACAAAACCACTTATGTGACAGTATACACTGCCCTCCAAAAGTTTGGAAACGCCCTAGAAAAGTGGAGTTTTGGACAATATTGGCATGAATCCTTTTTAATTTGTGATAATTTTGCATTGATAAGGGACAACACAAACTATAAAAACATATTTTATTATATAAACAGTTTATACATAGAAAAAACGTACATTTTCTGTTCATCAAAATATCCACCATTTGCAGCTATCTGATCTAAACTGGGCTCTAATTGGTTCATTGTATTCTAAACTTAATTGGCAATCAATTGTTGAAGCTATGAAGGTGTGCTGACCCAAAAATCTTTTACAAACCTGGGCCAAGTTTAAACCAGTAACCAGGCATCACAGCTTGCAGAGGGGCATGTCTGACTTTGACATGTATAGTACAGTCCAAAAGTTTGGAACCACTAAGATTTTTTATGTTTTTGAAAGAAGTTTAGTCTGCTCATCAAGGCTACATTTATTTAATTAAAAATACAGTAAAAACAGTAATATTGTGAAATATTATTACAATTTAAAATAACTGTTTTATATTTGAATATATTTGACAAAGTAATTTATTCCTGTGATGCAAAGCTGAATTTTCAGCATCATTACTCCAGTCTTCAGTGTCACATGATCCTTCAGAAATCATTCTAATATGCTGATCTGCTGCTCAAGAAACATTTAATGTGTACAATTGTACAAAATATTTGTGTACAATATTTTTTTCAGGATTATTTGATGAATAGAAAGTTCAAACGAACAGTGTTTATCTGTAATCTAATCTTTTGTAACATTATAAATGTTTTTACTGCCACTTTTGATTGATTTAATGCATCCTTGCTGAATAAAAGTATTCATTTCTTTCATTTCTTTTCAAAAAAATAAAAATAAAAATTCTTACTGACCCCAAACTTTTGAACGGTAGTGTATAATGCTATAGAAGCTTTGTATTTCAGATAAATGCTGTTCTTTTGAACTTTCTATTCATCAAGGAATCCTGAAAAAAACTGTTTTCAACATTGAAAATAATCATAAATGTTTACTGAGCAGCAAATCAGCATATTAGAATGATTTCTGAAGGATCATGTGACACTGAAGACTGGAGTAACGATGCTGAAAATTCAGCTTTGCATCACAGGAATAAATTACTTTGTCAAATATATTTAAATACTACACAGTTGTTTTAAATTGTAATAATATTTCACAATATTACTGTTTTTACTGTATTTTTAATTAAATAAATGTAGCCTTGGTGAGCAGACGAAACTTCTTTTAAAAACATTAAAAATCTTAGTGGTTCCAAACTTTTGGACTGTACTGTATATATTGCCATTATTATGTAATCAAAAATGAAAATTATTATTGCTGGTCTTCAATGATAATGTCAAGTTACTTTAATGTATTTGCACCCAAAAAATGATAAGGATTTATGCTGATATCGTCCAAAACCACACTTTGCCAGGGGTGTTTTCAAACTTTTGGAGGGCAGTGTTGGCTGATAGGAAGGGATGTTTCTGATTTTTTTTTTTTTTTTTTTTGATAAAATTTGTTTTGTGATTTTGATTTATTTAAAAAAAAAAAAAAAAAAAAAAACTTGATGCTTTTTCTTGGTGTGTTAGTTTATAAGTGCCATGATGAGCTTCTTGCTTAGAACAATTTAAAAAGTAATGAGTCCATCTGGTGGCCATTATATGTAACTGCAACGCTTATTTCAACTGTTTGAACGCTTTTTAAACACTTTAGTGTACATTTGTTAGTGTAATTGCACCAGTAAGTACTGAGTAATATTAATTAACAACATGTACTTATAGGGTTAGGGTTATTTGCTCGTAATTATACACAATTTACTGTTATTACTGGAGTAAGTAGATGTGGCGCGTAACAATTCGAAAAAGTACTATAGTAATTGAACCATACTTTTGTGAAGTACTTGAATTAATTTGTTGTGGTAATTCTAAAGTTGCTGTGGTAATATAACAACTATAGTGATATAAACAAATTACTTTACCCAATACTGTACTATAGGCTATATAGTATATTATACTACAATATACACTTCAGTTTACTGTAGTAAAAACTAAAGTATACTACATTATGTATTACAGTTTATGTTCACTATAGTTAATACTACAGTACGCTGTAGCATTCATTAACAAAGTGTTGTAAATACTATAATATATGCAGTATATTACAATTTACTATAGTATGGTTCAAAAACACTATAGTATTTACTATAAATTAGTATTTTTTCACCTGCATTCAAAATGAGTTTCATGGTTCTGATTGGTGTAATTTGAGATGTTACAATTGCCCCGTTACATTTGCCCCCAGTCTCCCCTAATATAAACAAATTACTTTACCCAATACTGTACTATAGGCTATATAGTATATTATACTACAATATACACTACAGTTTACTGTAGTAAAAACTAAAGTATACTACATTATTTATTACAGTTTATCAGTTCACTATAGTTAATACTACAGTATGCTGTAGCATTCATTAACAAAGTGTTGTAAATACTATAATATATACAGTATATTACAATTTACTATATTATGGTTCAAAAACACTATAGTATTTACTATAAATTACTACGGTATTTTTTCACTAAAACAGTGTTACCCACAACGTGTGTATGAAATCATTTACTAGTATATCAGCATATAATATAAGTAAGTGATGCACAATCAATAATAATAATTTAATGAGAATTTCTCGGACCATTTGTGTAGTTTGCACTTACTGTAGATCAGCCATGAAAAGGCTTTTGTCTTCGTATGTCTTCTTGTTTGTCCAGTATGTTGACTTTCCATTGCTTGCCTTTGTTCATGTATTATATAAAGCAGTTATTTTAAGTTTGACATCACTTCCTAAAGTAGAAGTACTGTAATTCATTGACGTAAAGAAGATAATGCCTGCCATAATACTTTGGTATGTACTGTGGTAGTGAATGATTACTATATATGCCTCAGTAAACAGACAGTGGCACGTTGTAATATCGAACTTGTGTCAGTGTTTTTTATAGATATGTTTACACACACACACACACACACACACACACACACACACACACACACACACACACACACACACACACACACACACACACACACACACACACACACACACACACACAAAAATCCTTCAAAGTCAATCTTAAATACAAATGAGACACTGAAAGTGTCTATATTTAATAACAGATTACGATGCTCATGTGATCTGTCCTTGTGTTAATGCAGTTGCTGAAGGTGACCACTAGAGGCCAACAAAAACCGTGTGTTAGAATGTATTTGTTTACATTTTCAATATATATATATATATATATATATATATATATATATATATATATATATATATATATATATATATATTAATCTAAATGATATTTAAATAGTTTTGTATATATTATGTTAGTCTTTTGTTCTCCCCTTGTGTTGCTTTCAAAAATATTCACTTCGTCACCTCATCAGTGTTTTGGTTCATTGATTTATTTGGTAGACTTTTTTCCCTTAAACGCTTTCCTTTCCCCCTCACTGCTTTGCATAACCTATTCACAAAATAAGTAATTTCTGCCATTTATATATTGTTATATTGAGTGTTTTTCACCATGGCAGTAGTTTGACAGGTAATAGGGGAGACCGGGTATGGTTGTAACACTTTTTTCTTCAGCACCTAAAACTACCTTTTTTTTTTAGGCTACACGTCTGAAACTTTTAGGCAAAGTACCCACATTTGTCTACTACAAATGGCAACAATTTAAATTTATTCAACTATGTCACAGACTTTGTGAGATGATGACAAATACAAGGTGGTCCTTTGTTACAACCTACCCCACTACTGGGGTAGGTTGTAACATATACTGGGGTAAGTTGTAACAGCTAGACAAAATGCACAAAAACTAAGGGTACTCCAAGTGATATGCCACAACAACCGTTTTATTTTAAATGAATGGCTGCAACAATAAAATATGTGTGAATATGGGGAGTGTATGAGTAGTATTCACTAAGTTACAGTTCATTTTCTGAGAACTATCAGATTGGACTTCGTTCAGAGGGAGACGAGAGATCACGCATCATGTTAGTTTTCTTTATTTTACAAAAAGCACAACATTTTGTTTTTACTCTGAGTGTATACAAATAAAAGGAGATATTCTATAGTTTCAATTGATGTATTACTTATGTCTCTATGACAAAAAATGACAGAGTCTGTTTTGCTGCAATGTGAAAAAAACCTGCAAAACGCGGCAGCGCGTTTTCAGACCTCAGGGAGTTAAAACACGTGTTACAACCTACCCCGCCACTGTCACCCATTGTTTAGCTAGCTGTATTAGCATGGTGCTTTGAAATTGGCAGGAGGTTGATACACGATTCTTTACAAGATAAACTACAGTTTGACCTGATATAACTCATACAACATTATCTACAATGGTAGAAGTACTAAACAAAATATTATCTTGTTATTTTTTTTTTTACTTTCTAACCTCAGAATTAGATTTTCTGCTGTAGCTTCAGGAGAGATAGCAACACAGACTGGAAAACCTCCGTGTGGGATCGTAAAGGAAGCCTGATGAGACTGAAACTGTCACATGACTCCTATCTTATCCCTGATTCGTGGAATTGGTAGTGTTACAACTCTCCCCGTGTTACAACTATACCCGGTCTCCCCTACTATGTAAACGAACACAATAAACGGAAAAGCACATGATAGTTACATATTCTTCAAGGTCTTTTTCGGTTACTATTATACATTTGGATTTATCTTAACTATAATACAGACCAGAGGCGTTATAATAGCCTATAAGAGGCATCCCTCAGGTTTGGTTGGTCTCACCTGCAGGCATATGCTCGTGGTCGGATCCAGGTTTTTTCTTTCTCCATCTTCCTCTAGCTCAGAGCCAAAGAGTGTTTTTGTACCCGTCTGATGTGATGCCTCTGTGTTCCAGCAGCAGTCGTCTTTGATAAAGTTTTCAGATTTTGTTTTATATAGTCCTAAGTTCAGTTTTCACACACAGTGACACGGACTCTCTTAGTTGTGCTTTTTTTTTTCTTCTGAAGCAAATTTGATATTTTGACAGCGTCATATCTGAAAACACAAGGAACTTTTAAAGATAGGCTAACTATTGTGACTCAAACTTTTACTGCTTTGTACCTGCGATAAGATAAAAGTTTGCCCTTAGATGTGTGTCTTTTTGTGTGCAACAGAAACCTCTTTATTTCTTCAGCTCGAGAGCAGAGTTTTTCCTCCATTGAACGGCATTCTTCGGCGGAATCCCGGAATTAAAGGGACAGTGCACCCAAAAATTAAAAATTTGTCATCAGTACCGCACCTCATTCATGGTTTCAGAATACATGAAATATAGCACACACGTAATACAGACTTCTTTTTTGTTCCATTTTCAGCCTGATTGTCGAAGTCCCCATCCAGTTTCATTGCACGTAGACGTGTGCCTTCCGCAAAACAACTCCTTTTGTGTTTCACTGAAGAAAGCAAAATCATATGCATTTCGACGTGACGTGAGGGTGAGTAAATGATGACAATATTTACTGTTGAGTGTATTATCCCTTCTCTGTATAATAACGCAAAACAAAATCAAGCACTGAAATCCTGGCACCTGCTCTGACTGGCATTTCCAAAGCACTGGAACATTTAAGTATCATTTGACTCACTTTATAATGATAGTAAATTGATTTGGGACTCTCTGGTATCTCTGTAGGGATGCAGTGGACACATGGACAGCACATAGTGGATAGGGACACAGACAGAAGGACAGACGGGGGCTACGCCCAGAGCAGCGGTACAGTACAGAACAGTGTGACCTCTTAGTCAACACCTTGAGTTTTATGAAAGCACAAAATCCTCGACCCCATTGTTGAGTTTTTATATTACATTTTGAATCAGATCTAGTGGGAAAAAAGGGTCAATTTTTACAATTTTAGGGGTCAAATATTACAAAACCAAAAGGCCGGGGTATTTTATAAATAGAGCACGGAACGGCTGTCCATCTACTGTTACAGCAAGTTGGGCTGCACAGAAATATACATACATAAATCTTTATGTATATTTACCATGTTTGGTGATGAGACTGAAATTAATCGCAATGTAAATAAAGGAAAAAAAAAAACAAACGGTACAGAAAAAAGAAAAGTGAGAAGGGAGATAGAGAAGAGACGTGAAACACCGGAGGGTTGCATGAACATTTGTACAACATCGGACAGGTACTGGAACACCACGCCACAGAGAAAGAGACGAGTATTAGGAAAAATGGTTTAATATCGGAGACAGAGGCAAAAAACTGCATCACACAAGAACATACATTTACAAAAATAAGTCTGACTGTTCCAGCTACACAGTTAGGTTAACAGCAAAGACAGAGAAACCAGAAAAATCTAAACAGCTAAAAGCAAAGTCCTCAAATTACTTTTATCTTGTTTGTCAAACTAATACATTTATCCACTGAAGGTGACTAAATACTTCTAAATCGTCTAATCGTCTTTATCATGGTGACTGCACAATACTTAACTAAATGAAACTTACCGCTGTTGTAAAGACTCTTTGTAAAGACAAACCGCATTACGTATTTATAAGCCAAAAGGAAAACTCCCCGACCCTCTTTCCGAAAAAAGGAAATGAACCAAAGAAAACATGAAAGCAAATATCGATGTGAAGAATAAAGAAGAGGAGGCTAAAGATACCAAGCCAAAGTTCTCCTAGAAAATCTTTATATCAAAACCTAACGTTCTGGACGCCAACTAGAAATCAAACTCGGGAACCAGTCGCTGTCGGCCCCTGGCTGGGGCCGTGCAGCCTGTCGGATAGTTTTTTTTTTTTCTTTTCCTTTAATTGCCAGTATAAAAAGTTCCACTGGTACAAAAGGCATAAGTACAATCAGTGATAGAAATAGGAAAGCCTGCTTTTTTTGTACTTTTTAAATTCCCATCCAATGACAGATTTTCAAAGTGTTGTCAAACAAACATGTATCACGCTTACATAATCCACTGAAATGCATTGACTTTGGCTTTTCTCAAGACAATACTTAAAACTATTTAAATCTTTTTAGAATCAAACAAAATGATATTAATCTACAGACGACAAGCTTTTGTTACGGCACATTAGATAAACACATACATTTCCAAAAAACTTGACGGAAGCCAAAATGCAAAGAAACTACACATCTTTTTTTTCTTTAAAATACACTTGTTAAATAGCACTTAAGAGAAAGAAAGAAACAAAAGAAACAACAAACAGATTTCAGATGCGTGTGGTGCGTAAAACCCCTGAGTGAAGAGTCTCAGCGAGAACTCCTGTGAGTTTGTGCTTTACTAAACATCTAACAAATGTGTGTGTGTGAGAAATTGTGCTGGCCGTGAATGCTTACCCTGTATGTCTGAAGTTGATTGTGGTAAACGAAGTCGAACGGCGAGATGAAAACGTCCGAATATCCATATTTCTGCGCTGAGCTGAGGTAAAAACACTTAAGCCGAACGGCAGTTCATTATAGAGTGATATTACATCAAGTCAAACGAATCAAATGAGGTCAAACAAGACGCATTCCACGAAAAATTTAGCATAATTACAATTCCCCACATGCCGCTTAGAACTCGGTCAAAGTTTTCAACAACTTTATGGGAGGGTTAAGCAGCAATTCTATCGACTGTTGTACTAGGTAAGCATAAGAAGTCGTCAGTTTTAATACCGCGTGTGCTAATGCGCATGTGCTTTTGTGTTTGTGCTAGTGGTTATACGATTTGGCAAAGAGAGCAGTATATCATAAACTGACCGACTTGAACTTCCCAATGTGTAACGTATGCATTAAGGGGTAAATTATAGGAAAACGTATTTCCAATTTCGGGCCGCATTCGTGAAATGCGAATTTCCGTATAAACCATTCGTTAAACCATTCGTACATAAATTAAAGAAACAACACATTTTATTGTGCGCAACAAAGGCCATAGGTCAGGTAACAGTTCAGGTACACTGTAAAAAAAAAATAAAGTTGAGAAAACTTTAAGTTTTAAGGCAACAAGCTGGAGGAGATTTTTGAGTTCTCTCAACTTCTTGTTGTTCAATTTACAAGTTGAGATAACTCAAAAATCTCCTGCAGGTGGTTGTCTCAGCTTTAGATTTTTTTTTTACAGTTTAGTTTCAAGAACAGTTGCAATATTTGTACAATCAATTTGCACAAATTCTTTCTGCATGTGTGCGACAATACTTAAAAATGGTCATAGGTCACGCAAGAAAAATATATAGAAATAAATTGTTCTCATGAGCCAAAAATTTACTTAAACATGTTTGCGAACAATTTATACGATTTCTTTGTGCACATGTATAGTAATTCACATAAGAATGATTTTACAAAAATTTGTTCTGTTTGTACGGAAAATTAACTTTTTAAAAAAAAAACAAACAAACGAGTTCTTTTGTTTTGTTTTAACTGACACAAATTTTTGCAGATCCAGTTTTGGCTAAAGAGAAATAAGATGGACGAATAGACAACCAATCATAGCACACACACACCTGTACACAGTCACACACACACACACACACACACACACCCTTGGCACACTTTTAAATGTGCAGCAATGTATTCCAGCCCATTAATACTGATCAACGTGTTAAGGCAACGGCAGAGCTTGGGTATAAAATAGTGCTATAGAGTGAAGTAAACTGGTTTGAGGGGGCTGCCTGTAAACTACGTTTGTAAACAATATTTTTTACGGGCCGTCTGAACGATGTGTAAACGTTTACAGCAAAGTGCTACAGGCGCTATTGAACACTGCAGATCACGTTGAACTACTTTGGCATCAGGACGAAGTTTTGGTTGTTCTACGAACGTAAAATAGTCCTGATAAAGGCAGCAGAAAGCGAGACTACACTGAGACGTTTAGAATTTAACGTGGAGGAACACAGATCAGCTTTTGTGTAATGATTATGCGATTAAGAGGCTGTCGTGATGGCCCTGTATTATATCATGATGGTCAAAAGTTCAACGCCTGATTCACAATTCACATAAATGCGTCAATATTTTGTCCCATCGTACAGAAATTGTTCACTGACAAACACAAAGCGGATGAATCTGTCCTGTGAAATTTGGGCCTTCTGTGGCGTAAGTGGACCCTTAATCTCTGTTTGTTTGTGTTTGTGTGTGTGCGTGTGTGTAAGGAGAACTGCTGAGACTCAATCTCAGGGGCTCACATACACACACCTTTAAAGAAAAGAGGGTTGTGAGGTCAACCTTTAGCACAGGTGTGTGTATGCGTGCATGCGTATGTGCTTACCTGTGTGTGTGTGTGTATGTGTGTGTGTGTGTGTGTGTGTGCTTGTGAGAGTGATTATGACACATGGGCACTTTTTACATCTTTACAAATAAAGAAAAAAAAAAAAAGAAAGAAAAGCAAAAACATGAACATTTTCAGGCAACAAGACCACAGAAGAGCAAGTTAACAACCTTTTTTAAATCTATATCTTTAAATATGAGGGTTCCATACAAAACACTTACGTAATAAAATACCCATGTTATCAAATAATTTCACAAGTAAAACACTGAAGCTGTAGGCAGGATGTACCGTCAGAATTTGGCACTAAATTCCACTCATCTTGTTTTTTCTTTATAAGAAAAAAAAAATCACATTTTGCTGAACAACATAACACATCTAAATATTGTTTCCCACAATAGAAATAAAATAATATAATGACATAGATGCTTCACAAGCCGACACTGTAACTTTTAATAATTTTTATATAGCTAATTACCCAACAAGAAATTTAGCAAAGAGGGACTCCTATCAAAAAAAAAGAAACAAACAAACAAAAAAAAGAAAAAAGAAAAAAAAAACAAGAAAAAATAAAAGTAGTAGTAATAGTACTTATGAAAGGCTTTGTCTATTGTTCAAGTAAATTGATTTTTAGTCTTCTCTTTAAAAACATGAGACAAATAAGACTGTTAGACTTGATGAAACCACGACTTTATCCACGAAAAGCACCGACGGGACCGCGGGTTACACAAACTCTGTTTTTTTTTTTCCTCTATACATTTAAACAGTATAAAATATAGGTCATTTCATGTGCATTTAAACCACGGATTGTCTAACTGTAAGTCAGTTCAGCAAAAGGTGTGACACGTAGGTAGCATTTCCCCCCAAACAGGGCAATCTTGTGTGTGTGTATGTGTGTGTGTGTGTGTGTGTGTGTGTGTGTGTGTGTGTGTTTTTTTCTTAATACCTTTACTACTCTAGAAAAAAGTGGTTTTATATAGACTTTAATGAGAAATCAAGCCACTTAAAATGGCCTTATCAAAAAACTTTACACTGCCTGAAAAATGTAAAAACCACGAGCAAGCTCTGAGAGATTCTAATATCGATCAGGCAGCTTTTTTTTATTTTTTATTATTAAAACTGCGTGGAAGTAGTCTATTCGTTTAGAAACCAGCGAGGGTTTCTTACGGCAGGCCTCAAAATAAGAGTGTTGCCGACAGTAAGTCCCAACGCCAATCCCTGTATTGAACGTTCAAGTTTACTTTAAATGAATGAAAAAAAAAAAACAACATAAAGAGAGAAAGAGAGAGAGAGAGAGAGAAAAAAAAAACAATCTGACGAATAAAAAACAAAGAAAAAAGGTCAAACGCAAATATTTGTAATTGTTTTGCCACAGGAATTTTTTTTTTTTTTTTTAGTTTTTTTTTTTTTGTTTGTTTTCTTAAAATGATGCTCTGGTTATGTTAGTAAATATACTCTGTCTCTAGAGTGTGAATGCAGCGTTTTCACATTATTATTATTATTGTTTGTTTTTTTTGTCTTTTCTCCCTTCCTTCCTTCCCTCCCTCGCTCCCTCCCTCACCAGTTAAATCAAAAACAAAAAACAAAACAAAACAAAAAACAGGAAAAAAGCTCAAAATGAGGTCACATGCGAAAAATTTCAAATCCAAAAAGATCAGGCTAAGATCAAAGTACAAAGATCAGTAAAAGGAGACCAGATTATGAGCAGGAGAACTCAGAAAGACATCAGAAACAATGACGGGACGATGAGACTTTTTTTTTTTTTTTGTACGCCACGTAGACATGCTAGGCAAACGATGAGCATAGAGTCATGGAGATGAGTTCTAGGGAAGAAAACGGGAGAGGAGAGTTACACACACAGCTCCGGCACACAACTAACATCATTAAACCATGAGAACAACAAACGAACAAACAAACAAACAAACAAACAAACAGCAGCAGCGCTATTAACCAGCGTTTCACCAACATCACATTAGCATTTTTAACTGTTTTCTTTTTTATCGTACAATACACACAATTGGAATAGATTGCCAACACGTACATGTAAATGAGGCGCTCGCTCACACACAGAGTACAAACACACACTCCATCTCCTCCATACAGACACACACACACCCAAAAGTATCCATCCTGGTCCGATCCGAGACCGCGGATGGATTGCCGTTTGGGAGAAACTATTCAGTTTTGTTTTTTGTTTTTTTTTTCTGGAGCGTACGAACAAAAACCAAACAGTACGAAACGAAATGAAACGAAAAAGAGAGATTTTACTTATGAAGTGCCACTACTTATGACCAAAGAGAGAAGAGGAAGAGAGAGTCGAGACAGAGATATGATGGGGACGTGACAGATGGGATTGTGGGAAATGGTGAGAGAGAGAAAGGAAGAAAGAAAGAAAGAAAGAAAGAAAACGAGGGGTTTTGTACGTGATCTCGTCACACGGATTGTGTGGTTTAAGAAGACTACCGGACGAGGCTCAGGATAGAGAGAGCACGACTTTCCGAACCCAATAACTTAAAAGATAATAAATAAAGTCCTTTACTTCAGAGGCAGTAGAAATTTTGTATAAAAATAGAACTGCATTTTTTTACAAATAAAATTTACAGGCCTGTGGCTTTCTGCAATTTAAGTTTTTTTTTCTTTCGATAAACATCAAGTTTTCAGTTCCCCACCCCTCCACATAGAACCTAGAATGCTTTATTCTTTGTAACCATCGACAGATCAAAATCTTTTTAATGCTCTACACAAATTCAGTTGGACGAAGACCACAATTATCTGACGCGTAAAAGTCGGACTAGTTTTTTTCTTCAAAAAAACAAACAAACAAACAAACAAAAAACAACAACTAAAAAAAACCTTTCTGACAAAAAAATGAATGAAAAAAAAAAAAAAAATCACTGAACATTTGACGGCAAGTATTTGTTGAGGAAGCTGTTTAGGCAGTTGTTGCCGTTGACTACAGAGAGGCCACAGCGGGTTTAACCCTTTCCTCTCTAGTGCCAGTGGGCCAAGGGTTCGAAGGAGCAGCAAAGCCCTGAACCGACACCAGAGGCCAAAGGGCAAAGGTTAATGTGCATATTGGTGCTTTAATCATATCGGAACCTTCTCTACTTGTCCTTACAAGCCTCAGGTTCACAAAGAGAAACAAATAATACTTTATACATCGTTCCTTTCTGCTGTTGTTATCGTCATATAATGAAATAGCCACTGTATAAATATTTACTTTAAAAAAAAATCAAATAGTTTACACATGACCCAAAGGAAAAATAAAAAATACCAATAATAGCTGTTCATTCATCGCAAGTCATACAAAAAAATGGCGGAAATGGAAGCGTTCATGTGGAAAAAAGGAGACAAAATAATAATAATACTGTTATTAATTAAAAAAAGCTGAAAAGAAGGTTATGGGAGAGTGGCTCCCTCTGGTGGTCAAAGGGTGAAACTCCCCCCCTCGTGCACCCCCTCCCCCCGGAGTCCCAGTTTGGTAACCGTGGCAGCAGTGGGGACTTACCCTAGCAGTGTAACATGAGAGAGGCCCTAGTGCTAAGATCAGTACGGTTTGCTGTCGTTCTTCGAGCGCTTGAGCTGGACTTTGAGACGCTTCATGCCGATCTGAAACCCGTTCATTGCCTGAATGGCGGCCTGCGCTGACACAGGATTGTCATAACTGACGAAACCTGCGATAGAGGAAAAGGAGAAAAGGATATATGAATAGCACGATGTCTTATGATCGTAATAAAGTCATGTTTTTGGCGTGCCATGTCCAACGCAACTAAACAACAGCATGAAATAGACCATAAATTTGAAACTAAATTGGAAAATCCAAAACCATTCACACTGAGAATGGAGTATAAAGCCTGGGGCACACCAAGCCGACTTCAAAGACTAGCTGACTGTGTTGCCTCTCGTCGACTGCGTCTCAGCCAAAAAGCTTGCTTTGAACACACCAAAAGGACTAAAGGCGACTATCAACTAGCATGTGCGTTCTGCGCCTGCGTGTACGTAAATATCTGTCTATATCAGCAGGTGTCAATAGTCTATTATTGTCATTCAAAAAAGGGAAACCGAAACAAAGCAGTGCTTGCTTACCATTTTAAATATCAATCAAGCTGATCAATTTCTTCATTCCAGTCGGCTCATGTTATTATGAAAATATTTGCGTATTGGAATGCTCAGGTACTAGACCTAGGACAATAAATCGATGTATTGTGAATCGAGAAAAGATTCTGGATCAATTCTGATATTTTTCAAATGTATCGCGATTCTCTTTCGAATCGATCTGAGCTTAGTTTTTAACAGCAGATGGCACTGCGTGCTTTAAAAACAGTAGTACTCTACTTCCTTCCACACCACTTGAACCTTCTATAAAATAATCAATCATGAAGTTCGAAAAGGTTTTACAAAGGTGTTTGTAGTGGGCTGTTTACATTAATCTTACGTCATAAAAGCATTCTAAGGTGCAAGTACATTATCAGACTCATAAGCGCTCTTCTTCGTGAGCATTTGAGCGTGTGGTTAAAAACTAGCCTAAAGAATAATCTGCTGTTAAAAACTAAAATCAGAATCGATTTGCGATGCATTTGGAAAATATCAGAATTGATCCACGAATCGCGAAGCATTGATTATACTGTCCCAGCCCTATCAGGTAACATTATAACAACCTTCTGTATGTGCCATCTTGACTTTGCTTACTTTCATCACTTTCTTTTTATTCTCGTGCACTGACTCGTTCACTAAGTTGAACAGCCAATCAGAGTTCTCTCTCTCGCTAACGGCGATTCAGCATGCTGAATCTGACTAGAGCAAATGGTGTAGAACACCAGAAAAACTAATCCAACCAACGCTCAAAAACAGCCAGCATTGCCCGACTGACGACCATCAGCTTGGTGTGTCCCAGGCTTAAGGCTCCTGAATAAAAATGCAGAACTGTATTTCAGACTAAGTATGAAAGGGTACATAAAAACAAATGATTAGCTGCAAATATGCAAAAAAAAAAAAAAAAAAAAAAATCATTTGGCATGAAAAAAGATAAAATAAGTGTGTCTTCATTTAGATTACAGAACAATTTAAATAGATACAAACCCGATTCAAAAAAATTTGGGACACTGTACAAATTGTGAATGAAAAGGAATGCAATAATTTACAAATCTCATAAACTTTAGAATATATAGAATATAGATAACATATCAAATGTTGAAAGTGAGACATTTTGAAATGTCATGCCATATATTGGCTCATTTTGGATTTCATGAGAGCTACACATTCCAAAAAAGTTGGAACAGGTAGCAATAAGAGACCGGGAAAAGTTAAATGTACATACAAGGAACAGCTGGAGGACCAATTTGCAACTTATTAGGTCAATTGGCAACATGATTGGGTATACAAAGAGCCTCTCAGAGTGGCAGTGTCTCTCAGAAGTCAAGATGGGCAGAGGATCACCAATTCCCCCAATGCTGCAGCGAAAAATAGTGGAGCAATATCAGAAAGGAGTTTCTCAGAGAAAAACTGCAAAGAGTTTGAAGTTATCATCATCTACAGTGCATAATATCATCCAAAGATTCAGAGAATCTGGAACAATCTCTGTGCGTAGGGTCAAGGCCGGAAAACCATACTGGATACCCTGATCTTCAGGCCCTTAGATGGCACTGCATCACATACAGGAATGCTACTGTAATGGAAATCACAACATGGGCTCAGGAATACTTCCAGAAAACATTGTCGGTGAACACAATCCACCGTGCCATTCGCCGTTGCCGGCTAAAACTCTATAGGTCAAAAAAGAAGCCATATCTAAACATGATCCAGAAGCGCAGGCGTTTTCTCTGGGCCAAGGCTCATTTAAAATGGACTGTGGCAAAGTGGAAAACTGTTCTGTGGTCAGACGAATCAGAATTTGAAGTTCTTTTTGGAAAACTTGGACACCATGTCATCCGGACTAAAGAGGACAAGGACAACCCAAGTTGTTATCAGCGCTCAGTTCAGAGGCCTGCATCTCTGATGGTATGGGGTGAGTGCATGAGTGCATGTGGCATGGGCAGCTTACACATCTGGAAAGGCACCATCAATGCTGAAAGGTATATCCAAGTTCTAGAACAACATATGTTCTCATCCAGACGTCGTCTCTTTCAGGGAAGACCTTGCATTTTCCAACATGACAATGCCAGACCACACACTGCATCAATTACAACATCATGGCTGCGTAGAAGGAGGATCCAGATACTGAAATGGCCAGCCTGCAGTCCAGATCTTTCACCCATAGAAAACATTTGGCGCATCATAAAGAGGAAGATGCGACAAAGAAGACCTAAGACAGTTGAGCAACTAGAAGCCTGTATTAGACAAGAATGGGACAACATTCCTATTCCTAAACTTGAGCAACTTGTCTCCTCAGTCCCCAGACATTTGCAGACTGTTATAAAAAGAAGAGGGGATGCCACACAGTGGTAAACATGGTCTTGTCCCAACTTTTTTGAGATGTGTTGATGCCATGAAATTTAAAATCAATTTATTTTTCCCTTAAAATTATATATTTTCTCAGCTTAAACATTTGATATGTCATCTATGTTGTATTCGGAATAAAATATTGAAATTTGAAACTTCCACATCATTGCATTCTGTTTTTATTCACAATATGTACAGTGTCCCAACTTTTATAAAATCGGGTTTGTATAAATATAATGGCATTTACTACCATAATTGATAGTTATTAAAAAAAAAAAAAGTCATTTATATTATTGTAGTATACTAGTCAGTTTATTGCCAAATTAAATACACCTTCATAAGCCTTAATTGAATAACTGTTACTGGTAAATTCTATGTTGTTATCTGTGTTCGTATGTCAATTCATACCAAAGCACTTGCTCAGATTGGTCTGTTTGTCGATAAAGACTTTGGCAGACACCACGTTTCCGAAAGGCATGAACATCTGTAGGATGTCCTGGTCCCCAAACTCCTGTGGCAGGTGGTAGATGAACAGGTTGGCTCCTTCAGGTCCTGTTTCACAAGCACAAAACATACCCGTGTCCATGTTTAGTGAAGAGCCTACAACTACGGTGCTGCAATAAGGAATGTCAATCTGAAAGATTCAATCTGAAACTGCCGTCATATTTACTATAATATATTAAGTAATATAATTTACTTTAAAATAAATATAAAATTCAATATTAGAGACCAACCAATACATTTTTTTTTTCTTTTTCTTTTTTTTTTTTTGGTTTTTGGCTTAAAACCTGACAATGTCTGACAATGATTCACTTATGGATATACAGTATATTAATGACAAAAGTGTGTCAATGTGAATTTGTAAAGCAAAATAAATAAATACTATGGTCATTTTTTTTTTATTAATTAAATAGTACATTTAATACGATCAAATAATACAGATTTTTTAAATGAATTATTTATTAAATATATAAATTATTAATTAAACAAAAATATTTGTTTAAAAAAAAAATTGCAACTGAATAATTTAGAATCTGAACTTTTGAAGATGTATATATACTGTATTTTTAATTACTAAATTACATGTGAAATAGGATTGTCAAAAGTACCTACTTCGGTACCAAGTCAGTCCTGAATTTTTAAAAAATGTGACGATACCATCATTTCCCCCTTGCATTTTGAGTGCTGTTGAGTATATTCTTAAATACCTCTGATTGGCCATTGTGTTCACACGCTCAACAGATATGATAAATCCGCTGATAGACGATCTGCTGATAGACGCCTGCTTTCAAGCGTTCCCGTGTGTATCTGTGTAAGCACTCCGTGAAGATGTCTATTGTCTATTTACAACATGTTTTTGAAGCATTGATCATTGTAGCCAATCACAGACATATCTCATGAGCGCGTGAACACAATGGCCAATCAGAGGTGTTTAAGAATCTACTCAACAGCACTCAAAATGCTACCGGGAAATACTAGTATGTCACATTTTTTAAATTTCAGTAGTGTCGAAATGTTCAGTACATTTTTTAAATGTCAGTACTTTTCAAAGTCGGTACTTTTGACAACCCTAGTGTAAAATGTTTTCAATTGGAATATTTACTACATAAATATACAAACATGTTGAATTGTAGCCTCAAAAATGCAAACTCAGCTTGCTTTTTTGGATTTTGTCATTGATGTAATTCCATATCCGCTGCGCAACTTAACTGAAGTTGCACTAGTTTTAACTGTACACTTCCAATGTAGCCTATGTCCAGTGTGTGTGTCCATACCCTCTTTCTGGCTGCCCGCAGCGCTCTGTTGCTGCAGTAGGGACTGGCTGTAGAGGGTGGGCAGGGCGGCAGCCGCGTACTGTTGGATCCCTGAGTAGGCCTGTGTGAGAGCGTCCATGGGCCCGGCCGACCCGTTACTCAGGCCCGTACTGCCCAGCCCGCCGTTCAAAGCTGCCATACCTGAGAGCATGTGAGCAACTTTACATAAAACCCAACAATAAAGAAAAAAGAAGTGCTCTTACTCGTTAGCATTTGGACTCAGGGTGTGTTTCTACAACAAAACACAAGACACACAAAAACACACAGAACACGAAAAAACTCAACGTCACATGAACAGAAAGTAGAACAACAAACGCTGCTAGTCAAAACAGCAAAATCACGAAGGACACTCAAAACGTCACACAGGACATTAACATATAAACGGCACCCACTCGCACAAACATACACACAAACACAAGATAGAGAAGATACATAATATACTGACCGGTGTATGCAAATGAGGAGCGCGGGCTACACATGCACACTAATGACACAATAGCAGCACGAAACGATCACCACGGCGACCCTCAGACACACAGAAACATCTGACCAATCACCTTTTTAACCTCACACAGTGGAACTCTACATCTAATTATCTCATTATTCGTGTCAGCAATCTTGGCTGTATTAAACATTAAACTCTTTTAATAAAATACAAATGCAATCTTGGATCTATTAAAGGCAGAAACCCTGACTGCAGAAACAGATGCACATGTGCTTCAGGGAATAACTTCCGTAGACATATGGGTGGCATTAGTGCAGATGAACTCTATGGCACATTACTGTTCAAATATCTGGGGTCATTTAGACTTTTGTTATGTTTTTGATATATGGAGCAACCTGGGGTTTAGGGTCTTGGTGGTCAAAAGCACAGTGGTTATGGACCAAAAGCACATCATGTCTCACTTCCAGCAAGAATCAAACAACAACGTTTGTCATACCATCACTGAATCTTAACTTACAGTAGTGACAAAACTCAGTACTTAAAGGATTCGTTCACTTTCAAATAATATTTTCCTGATAATTTACTCACCCCCATGTCATCCAAGATATCCATGTCTTTCTTTCTTCAGTCGAAAAGAAATGAAGGTTTTTGATGAAAACATTCCAGGATTATTATCCTTATAGTGTACTTCAATGGTCTCTCCAAATGGTTGAAGGTCAAAATTACAGTTTCAGTGCAGCTTCAAAGGGCTTTAAACAATACCAGACAAGGAATAAGGGTCATATCTAGTGAAATGATCAGTCATTTTCGAAAAAAATACAACTTTATAAACACAAATGATCAGCTTGCATGTGTTTCCGCTTTCCGTATTCTTCAAAAAGCTTATGCCTTATGTCCTACGCCTTCCCTATTCAACTTATGGAATGAAAGCGGCGCCAGTTCCGTTATTTTTTTCTTTTTCTTTTTTTTTTTCGTAAGTAGAATAGGGAAGGCGTAGGACATACAGCATACGCTTTTTGAAGAATACGGAAAGTGGAAGCACGGGCAAGCCGATCATTTGTGTTTATAAAGCATATAAAGTTGTATTTTTTTAATGAAAATGACTGATCGTTTCGCTAGATATGACCCTTATTCCTCGTCTGGTATCATTTAAAGCCCTTTGAAGCTGCACTGAAACTGTAATTTTGACCTTCGACCGTTTGGACGCCATTGAAGTCCACTATAAGGAGAATAATCCTGGAATGTTTTCATCAAAAACCTTCATTTATTTTCGACTGATGAAAGAAAGACACAAACCTTTTCGACTGAAGAAAGAAAGACATGAACATCTTGGATGAAATGAGGGTGAGTAAATTATCAGGAAAATTTTATTTGAAAGTGAACTAATCCTATAAGCAGGGTGATAGAGTTCAAATGCCTGTTGCATTAAACGTTATTAGTGTATCAGTTTGATAATCAAATAATCTGTCAATTATTTCTTAAATTAAACAGATTAATTGGATATTCCATATTCCATTTTAATCCACCCATCAAATACATTATTTTTGTAGCTATGACAGAAAACTATCAGAAAAAAAAGACACATTAAACTATAGAATCTCTTGTGGCAACCAATATTCATAATGTAAAACAACACAGCAAATTGTGCTAGCGTAGAAGCAGTTGTGTTCATGTAATGTGTACAGAGTATATTTTTTGTTCCTTAGTCAGTGTGTGTGTGTGTGCGTGTGCGTTTATAAAGACTGATTCATGAGTATTTACTGACTGGCCTTTTGGCTTGACGGCCTGGAAACAATAAATGATGAGCGAAGTGCTTGGACGGCTAGCTCCCTCATTTATCCAGCAATAATTACAATACTGACCTTTTATATTCAATTAGACTATACAGCCTCTTAAATGAGCACTGGGAGTGTGTGTATGTGCGAGAGAGAGTCATTTGAATGAATTTAAATTGTAGGCGTTCTGTTGGAGAAAGCTTGATTTATAAAACTAGAAACCTGGCTAAAAGGTCACTGGTGGAGATAGAGATTTTGCCCGCGTGCCGACACACTGACATATACACATGCACAGGCCACAGTGATCTTTAGCTCTCCTATTCATACTAATTACTTTCCGCAACGCCCATTAGGTACATTCTAGTATAAAATGAATAGTTCTGGTCTTGAGTGCTGATTTGTCAATAAAGCGATCTTGACTAACTGCTAGATTCTTAAAGCCCCAATATACTAATGGCAAAGTTCTTTTCCATTCTTCCTCTAGGGGTAAAACGAAGTTCGAAATACGTGAGCAGCGGTATATTGTTATTGAACATCTGATGCAGCCCACACTGCTGAGAGTGATGAATATGTAAATATGTGCTATCTGCTTTCCTCTCAGTAACAAAATAAACACAACAAAAATGAGAAAACAACAAGCAAGTTTTATAGAAAGCATAAGAAAAGCATCTGATCATAACAACATGGGTATGTTGGCACGAGCTCTGCAAATTAGCACTCCAGTAAAGTCACGTCACGTTTTTTTTATATGGCATTTTGTTCACTAGGTTGCAGCTTTACAGTATCATACATGAAAAACGGTGCCAGTGCCTCATTTCATCAGAAGCATAACTTCATTTTGTACTATAAAGCAGCTATCCAGTGTGTTCATGTTTTCACCCGTGGAGATCTTACCTCGATGGACATGAAGAGTTCCGCGTGAAAGAAGGCAGAGCCTCAGCGCACACCTCCTATTACGTTATCGTCATGGACCAATGGTAATATGAAGATGTTTTGCAGCTACAGCGAACATTTCTTTAGAGTTCACTTTTCGAACTCACAAAATTAACTTCGTTTTGGCCTGACTTTATTCTAAATTACGCCGTATCAGTTTGTTCTTCAATTTCGTCTGAAGTATATTGGGGCTTTTATGGATTACTTTTACTTTAAATTTTACTTTATGGATTACTTTAAATGTATTTATGAACTTTTTTTTTTTTTTTAAATTGGAATGGACTTTTTTTTGTCGAATCGGCGTTGGAGCTTGTCGCTCAGTCCGGCCATCTGATCATTCTGATTGGCTGTTCAGCTACTGCCATCTGCTGGTACGGAAAGGCATTTCTTCTTACGCGGGCGCAGAACGGACGTGCTACTTGGCTGTCGGGTGTTGAGCGTCGGTTTGGTGTGTCAAGGCAACTTTGGACCCAGACGCTGCCGACGTGAGCCAATTCCGCAGTCTGATTTCGTCGCCACTAGTTCATCGGCATCGGCTTGGTGTGTTCCAGGGTTTTATAGGTTTGGAACAATATGTGGGTGACTGATTGGTGACTTTTTTATTTTTTTTTTTATTTTTAGGTGAACTAACACTTGAAATGACCATTCTGTCATCATTTACTCACCCTCATACCGTTCCATACCCATACAACCTTCTTTCTTTCTTTGTGTAAAACACAAAATAATATTCTTTGTCCATTTCTTCTCCATACAATGAACTTCAATAGGGACCAAACCAACATTGGACCCCAATTTTCACTATATGAAAAAAAACATTCTTTGTGTTCCACAGAAGACTGACTTGTTTTCATTTTTGGGTGAATTATCTTTTGAGTATACATCGGACAGCATCTTCTAGCCCTTCATGGATAAGACTAGTGTAAAATCATTCAAAGCCTAACATAAAACAGACACATATACACAACATACACACACAATAGCGACAAAACAATTGCACGTCTATAGAAACACCCAGAGCAATGGTTTAGCGGTGTGTTAGCGTGTGAGAATGTGTGGAGATGTGGCCGATTGGTGCAAACACACTCACGACTACATTTGTTTTGACTTGAGCAAATGAAATTCATCAGATCTGATTTAACAATGAGGCATTTTACAAATCACACACACACACAGTTTCAATATTTTAGCAGGACTTAATGTGAAAGATTCACCCAACAAACTCTCACTGAAGCCCAGAGAGATGCCCTTGCTTTAGTTGGCATAAGTTCAGAGTAAATATTTTTTAAAAAAAAAAGCATTCTCTATGTGTGTGTTTGGGAGACTGTGGGCATCTCTATGAGCAGTGGGCGGCTGGAATGTGATGATGTTGTATGGATTGAGATGGAGAGGCCGATGGACGGTAGTACTCACTGTTGACGCTACCTGCTAGTGCATTTATGTTATTGAGGCCCACGGTGGCCCCGGCCAGACCCTGCAGTGTCCCCAGAGAACCCAGGGAACCCATCGCACCCGCGCTGGAGTTAGCCGTGGAACCTGCTGTGGGGAAAGACAGACAGAGCAGGAAGGAGAGACAGGTGGAGAAATGGAAGAGAGAAAAAGAGAGATGTTTGATTGTACACATACAGTTGCATATGATACTGAAATGGTTAAAGATACATACATAAAAGCTTTGATGGAGGTACACAGAGGGAAGGATGCATAGATGAGTGATTGATTGATTCATTGATAAATGGCAGTGCTGGGCGATATATTGAATATTCATGATATATTAACAGCGACTTTGACGGCGAAATAAAATTAAGCAACATTGTGAATATTGCAATAATTTATTTGGAGTGTCTATTTACACTAAGTGCAAATAAAGTCCCTTGTTGGCAAACACTATTTACACAAACTCCACCCACCAATGTCTGGTTGGGCCACTCAAGTTTTAAAAATGATGCATGGAAGTCAGTGTTTTCAGTGGCACAGAAGTAGCAAATAAGGCTCACAGACCTGGCTTTTATCCTGATCGATGCGGGTTCGAATCCGCCTTTTGCCGAACTGCCTAAGGCAGCATCCATTTTATAATTTTAATAAATATATAATCATTTACACTCTATGATATTATTGCATCCTGTTAATCTACAAAAATACTGAGGTGCAAATAGTAGCTGCCAATATAAAGTATAGATAGCATCTAATTACTATTTACTCTTATTGCAAAGAACTGATACTTTTACATGGTATAAATAGAATCTATCGCTATGTTCACCTAGTGTAAATAGCATATTGCTAAAAAAATGCTGCTATTGTCACTTAGTGTAAATATATATATATATATATATATATATATATATATATATATATATATATATATATATATATATATATATATATATATATATATATATATATTGCATGATTTAAACTGTAATGCTGTTTCCAATTCCATTAATTTTTGAAACAGTCTGTTACAATGAATCAAATCAAAACTCACAATTCACTTTTCATGTATTAAAAATTGTTAGTGAATTTATTTGTAGATATAAGTAAATATTGCTGTTTATTATTGTGCATTTTTACATGTTGATGCATGCAAATGAAAATAAATGTGATTCTGCCTTGTGGAAAGTGTGGAAAACATTGATTGATTATTTACCAATTATTTTAATGCATTTTTTGCAACATTTATGTACTTCAATAATTTTTTAGTAAAAAAAATAAAAAATAAAATTAAAAAACACCCTAGTATGACATTGAATATCATCAAAAGACTGAAAAATATTGTGTTTTTTTGTTTTGTTTTGTTTTGTTTTTTTGCTATATCATGCAGTTCTAATAAAGTGGATAAGATGGATGGATGGCCATGATACTTTATTGATTCCTAAAGGAAATGGGTTAAAATTGCAGAAAAAAGACAAGATAAGAGTCATCCACAACAATGAAGATTATTGGAATCATGAAGATGATGAAGATGATAATGTTTTCAGAAAAGAGCAATAAAATACAAACAAAACATCCCTTGAAACAAAAGAACTCTGAAGCAAATAGAATCTTTTCCCTCCTTCTGCTTCTTCTGCGTTTATGCAAGTTTGAAAGAAATTTTCAAGCTTCAAAGCGAGACACAAAGAAGCTAATCTAACCGTAGAACCATGTGTCACACTAATGTCTCTCCTGCTTTCACATGTCAACTTTTCCAAAATGAGTGGAGCACGGTTAAAGCCACGGAGCACAACAGCTTAACGGCACACATATCGACACACTCTCTCAAACACGATGATGATGATGACCATGATGGACGGTGCCAAGGAACTACGCACAAACACACACAACATGAAAACTAAATTTAAAAGAATTACGATGAAGGACATTCAAACATCAAAGAGAATGACGAACTCGACTACAACAAATGAAGGGACAACGACTCTATGGTGGAAATGATACCGCTATCGAAGATGATGATGATGATGATGATGGGACAGCCTCTGGTTACCTGGGCTGGCCAGGGCTCCCAGGGACCCTGTGCTGGAGGTCAGGGCGCTAGCGGTGGACGGGCTGGCCGAACTCTGCGCTGCAGCCGCTGCTGCTGCTAGAGTGGCCAGATTCTGCAACTGCAGAGCATTCATACCTGAAGAAAGAGAAAGCGTCAATGTCTGCGTGCATGTGTTTTGTCAATGCTAAACTAAAGGAACTACACATGTTCTACAGAATGCTCTACGAGTGCATGTCTTGTGTACAAGTGTTAGTGGAGCTGTGTGTAGAGGCATTTGGTACAGAAGATCCAATTCTATGTATTGGCTCTGGTGCATCTACCTAAGAAGAAACTCTAAAGGTGACTTTAGATTAGCGTGTTTGGGGCACGACTACATGCGGTGGCCATGACGCCAACACACTGCGGGAAGTGGCTCACAGCCAAGAAGGACAGAGATTGGAAGTGGTACAAGAGGAAAATGTACAGCATGTGTCGTATATACACGCAAAATGTATATACTCTATACTATGAGGAAGCACACACACACACACAGAGAAAACACGCAAAGGAGACACAAGAGACTTCAGAATTACAGCATTTGGTTTGTTGGAGAAGTGCACAAGAGAATTATAGGCCTTGCCCCAAAATACCGCCCTCCTACAAGTCCAAAATTTGGTGGCGAATTCCCCATATATTGTCTGGTAGTCATGTTGGCTTGATGAAATGTGCAATGAAAATTCCTGAAAATTAAAAATGGGACACCCTACAGTCTCATAGACTCCACGTACAAGTGACAACCTGCAAGATGACAAGATTGAAAGCAAGGACTCAAATACAGAATCCAAAGCCATCGTGGGAAAAAAAACACATTGTTTTTCCAGCCTTCTCTCTTTGGACAGCAGTGGCATGTAATTTGGATTGGTAAGACAGTGCTCTGGGGACGCCACGGTTGTCTGCCCTCCCGATCCACTGAGCAAGCAAGAGAAGTGCATTAAGAGTCTAATTAGCACATCACAGAAGGTGATTAGAGGTAGGAAATCTACCTCTAATTGCAAAACAAAGCCCAGGTCAAGATATTAGGGCAGAGATAAATCCGTAACGTGTTGCAGGTCCTAAACAGCAGGTTTAAAGTAAGCGTGAAATGGCTCTTAAGAAATAATTAAGAGACAAAGTTGGGCAGGAACTGTTAAAGGAGGCCTCAATATAGGTGGTTTGAAGGAAAGGGTTTGTGATGTCATTCCGAAACAAAAGTAGTGTTAGTTATTACATTTTAACTAATGATTATGAAGGCAAAAAGTTTAATTCTTTTGAAAAACTGTTTACAATAAGACCAGGAGTGTTAAAGGTCAATTAAATAGGTCACTTTTGATTTCATGCTTTATAACTTCAAGCTTGAATAGTATATACTATAAAAGAAGCTAGAAAAGCTGTCATTGAAGGAGAAAGTGCAGTGTTGGGGGGTCAAAAAGAGAGGTTACGACAGAAATGGACTCTGAAATTGAGGGCTTTGTGACCGCCTTTGTGCTTCTGAATAAAGCGGAAAGGAAACCATTTTGAGTTTTTGGCACACAAGTGTAAAAAAATGGGCATTGGGTATTTGGCACAATGTGAATTCTGTGGTTGAGAAGGGCACTTCTGCTAGTGTGTGTGTGTGTGTGTGTGTGTGTGAGATCCATCCATGCAGTATGTTCACACTCTCTGCGGACTGAGCGAAGAGAGAGGTGTCAGGAAAGAGGTGATGCTGGCTCTTGTTGAATGTTCATCATGTGTAATGGAGCTCCTTATGGCTCGTAACTCCACCCACAGCACAGACACAGCAGATGTCAGCTGTATATATCGGCTGCCAATCATAGACCGTTGCCAGGCGACAGATGGAGGGGTCCAAAGATTTCACAATTCAGCTGAGAAAAGTCTTCAAATCCTGTTGAGTTTGAGAGCTCCTGTCGATTCGCACTTCAAGTAGTGTCTCAAACAGACCGATATGTTTATCTGATTATATTGAACAGGTTTCTGGCTTGGGATTATGTAATGGTCTGCTTTGAAGTTTTGGGGCATTGTGCCACTTTGAAAGAGATAATAGAAAAGAACTAAGAAGTATAGAGTGAGAGGGAGAAATGAGGGATGATGCAGATCAAATTCAAACCTGCATCTCTTTCATGAGCTTCACAGCTTAACATGTCCAACACACAGTCCTGAAGACCTTGATTAGTTGGTTCAGGTGTGTTTCAGTATTAGAGCTAAACTCTGCAGGATAGTGGCCATCCAGGAGCAGGACTGGACAACCCCTGATCTATGCCAAACATTAGGCCATGGCTATTACTACTTTATACTTAGAAGTTTGGTTGAGTTTGGTTCATTTGTGCTGAAGTGAAAACATCAAGATGTTCACGGTCAAATTTGGCATCAGTGAAGTCAAATGTCATTGGTTGAACTTGGCGATACAACATATTTAAATGTACAATGTATGCCCATAACAACGTTCTGTTTCACTTCCTTGTTATGGAAAAGAGCAGCTTGGACATGAAAAATGTCTTCCTTTGTGTTTCACGGAAGAAAATAAGTCATACATGTTTGGAATGACAAGACAGTGAGCAAGTTGAACGGTTCCATTAATTCAGCACTGACACATTTCCGTATATAATCTGTAAGTATAATAACAAACTACTTCGTCCATCATGCGTGACCAACTCCCATTATTTTCAGCAAATAAACCAGTTTTATTAAAAGTCTCAACTAAGCTGTTTTTGGTGATTATATTGCCTTAAAAATGAGGTCCAGAAAATGCTATTGTTATGGTAATGTGGGAATTTTTCGCTCTTTAATTGTGTGGTGGCAGCTGCCGCTGGTTTGGCTCAATGTGAACTTCATTCTCGCTGAGAGGCTGTCACAGATGTACCGCTGAACTTAAACGAGAGCTTCCAGGACTCTCTTCATAATGGTAAACAAAAACACCACAGTCCTGCTCACCCTCTCCACAAGAGCCTACATTAATGAGGAAGCCACTCTCTGGTGTGCAAAACTGTTGTCAGGGGGAAGGCTTTAGGAGATAAAGGCACTCATCCTACACACACTGTAAGCCATTTTAGATGCTAATATGTTCTCTTTCTTTCATCCTTAGCAGCTGCAATTAGGCAAGACCGTGTGCTATAAATATTTCACTTTCCTTGAAGGCCTGGCAGCTTGATAAACAGACCACAATTAAGACCTGACAAGAACAGAGACGCACACTGGGAATGTAATGCACAAGACAACGAAAAAACATTGAAAAGAAGGAAACTGAGCATAGAGGAACTTTCACTCAGTTTTGTTGCATCTAGCAAGGCTGAAAACTGTCAAAGAGAGAACAACATACACCTGTCTAACAGCGAGAGTAAGCAGGAGCTCATTGGCAGATGTTGTAAAACACTAATTATATTCTAGAGTGCTAAACCAAGTCAGCATGAAGAAAGAATAAGATATCATGTTGTGTCGATGAGGAATCCATCTTGTCGCTGAATTCTCTGCAGGTTTCTGGTGAATTTGACAGTATTTGTGACATGAACACACCGTGATAATTGGCCTCTTTGGATAAGGGTATTTTCATTTTTACTCTTCTTTGAGGATTGCTAAAGTGAAAATGTAAAAAGCTGAAGGCATCTGAGGGTTGATGGGGCATATCAGCATGATCTGGTCTCCCATAAGCCTCACAGACCCCAGGCAAGGAAATATGATTGGGTGATGAGACTCTTCTTCCAAGAAACAAAAAAAAAAGGGGGGTTTATGTACATCGGAACAGGTGTGGAAAGAATGGCTCAATCAAGTCTGACACACACATACACTTACAAACATTACAAAGTGTCCTGGAGCCAGGAATTCTGCAGCTTGATAAAACTAAACTCTAAGGCAGGATGACAATGTTCTCAGCCGAACCTCTGCTGATACTGGATCTGCTCAGGGGTTGAGGTGTCAAACTGGGTTTGTTATGCAATCCAGAGCTGGGTTGAATGGTTTAGTAGGGGGGATGGGAGTTTAGTTGAGGAGTTACAATGGGGGTAGGGTAGTAACAGAACTGAGATCAGTATCTCACCTGCCATTTGTTGAATACCACTGAATGCTCCTAGGTTACTGGAGGTGGTCGCTTGTTGGAGCAACTGGGAGATAGAGAGAGAGAGAAAAAAAAAACAGACCATTAATGTATAATCACTATTATGCATTGGCTTATGGTGATGGATATATAAGGATAATGTTTGAAGGAGCTAGTGTTAGCTAAATATAGATGAAACATTGTGGTTTGTTCCCATGTTCCATGTTGTCTGGAGTGACACTATAGAGCAGTCTGTCAACAGTAAAGCAACACATAAGCCTCTATCTGTCAGGGTGTGTTCTTTAGGCTGATTTATACTACTGCGTCTGACCTACGGCGTAGGCTATGCGTCTGTTTTCATTTATACGTCTGCATCGACGTGCATGCAGAGCACTAGTTGGCAGTGTCCACGGTCATGTTGAGTATCAAGGCAAAAGCTGAAGAAGCAGCAGCTTGTCATGTACGTTGTCAGAGAAGCTTACAGATAGAAGTGGAAGAGAATAGGTAACGACTTTTGTTGCAGTATGACTGCATGTGTCCCCTGAAACCGGCTCTTATCGATTGCTCCGCGCCAGTTTTTTGATCTGAGGTCCGCATAGAATTGACGCATTGTTACATTTTTGAAGATGTGCTCGTCAGGCTATGTCGTAGGCTACGCGTGCTACACACAGCCTATGCCGTAGCTACGGCGTACACTCGACGCAGAAGCATAAATCAGCCTTTAGCCACGGGTGTTCCTCAAGTATTAGTACTGGGCCCACTCTAATTTTGTATTTATCAACATATGTAAATGTAATAAACAAAATCAACAGCCAATCAAAATATATTTGATTTCTAATATTCATGTGTGATGTCTAATGTAAATACACAACAAAAATTGACCAATAAAATGGCTTGCACAATGGCACATTATTGCCACCTTAAAGTAGATATGTAATTTATCATTTGGCACTTTAACACAGTGAGACGGGACAATGTGTTAAGAATGGTTATCATGCTAAATAAATGAATACATTTCATAGACAAGAAATGCTAACTATGGACAGTCTCTTAAACCAATCATTTGTGAGCAACTCAACTCATAGAATATAGTGCTGAGAGTGAAAACCATGTAAAAAAGGAACTAAATCATAAAATACTTGAGGAGCACTTCAAGGTATTAGACTCATACATCGGTGTCAGTGAATACTGTCATGCTAAGAGTCGCCCGTCAGTTCTGCTGGCAGTGTGTTGCTGTCCTGGGCAGTTTCTGCACATGAAAGGGAAGAGGAAAGCAGACTCTAAATGACTCTAGAGGATTAGGATGACATTGAACTAGACCCCTCAGACTGCTTAAAAGCTAAACGTAACCTTAAAATGACAGGGAAGTGGAAAAAAGGCAGAAAAAGGAGAAGCAGAAGGGTGGGAGAGATGGCCCTGTCCCAATGCTCTTGCATAGTCCTTTAATCCTCACCCACTGTCCTTATGGACAAAAATGCAAGTAAATGTCACCACCATGTTGTATCCTCTTTATATTTAGGAGGATGAAGACGGGCGTGAGTGAAATGGGGAATTTATGTATTGTTCTCATCACAATCCAATTACACAACAGAGCCAAAGCTAGGTTCTGAAAAAAATCTCTTTCGTTTTCTCTATAGAGAAACTGATTTACCAATATCGCATAAACCTTTTAAGATGATAGTATACTCCTGTATAACATTTATTCTTTGATTAGAACTATATTCTTTGCAATGTATCCTACCATGGGATGAAATGTTGAATTGTGGTGGTTGATCTTGGAGCTGGTTGGTTTGGGTTTATGGCTTTATTAGGTGTTTTACTGATTTATTTTTTTTTTAAATGCCAATGAAGAAAATGAATGGGGAAAAAAACAACAACAAAAAAACTTTCCCACTCTGGAGTGGATGTATCCACTAAATCAGGGGTTCTCAACATTTTGATTCCAAGGCCACCTATTGTCCACAACAATAAGGCCTTATTTCTTTTCCTGAATTTTTAAAAATATTTTTTAAATCAAAATTTCTACCCCAACATAAAAATGCCCATAGAGTTTTGTTTTTATTTTATGACTTTTCCAGGTCTAAAAATCACACTTTTAATATTAGACTACATTATATATCCATTTTTTTTTCCAGTTGGTTCTTCAAAGAAAACAAAAGGGTTGTTGTGGGGGTAAATAAAACAACAAAAACAAAAAAAAAATCTTGATTTTCAGGTGTTTTAGCTTATTTAAATACTGTTTTTTTTTTTGTTTTTTTTTAAATCATGGATGTTTGCCGAGGCCCCCTACTGGGCCCTGGCCCCCTGGTTCAGAACCACTGTCCTAACTGCTTCTAAATGGCAGCCCAACCCTTCATGGTTTTGAGTATGGGGACCGGTTTCGATCGAGGCACGATCGAAGTCCAACAGATGAGAGATTTGGAAAGGGTGAAGACTAGCTCGGAGAGAGCAAGAGGGGTGGGGGCGGGGCAGGTGGGCGGAGACAGTGACTGACTGCGGCGGCTGCGCTGGCTGTGCTGCTGGTGGGCGTGGCTGCGTGGGTGTGTCCTCTTACTGCCAGATACTGCGGGGTGAGGCCAGTCAGGCCGGTCAAGCTGCCCCAGGCAGACGCGCTGTTCAACTGCTGCATCTGCTGTGCCAACTGCTGCTGCAGCCGTCGCTGTTCCTTATCCTTCTGCGTGTCGGCAAACTTCACCACCATGGGGGAGGAGCAGCCCTGTGTGGACAGATTGAAAGAGAGAGGAGGAAAGTGGAAGAGAAAAAGTGGTAAAAAAGGAGGGAAAGCTAAGTATCTAGAAGAGCAATGATCTTGTGCAGTGGTACTGCATAAACCGATAATGGCACACAAACACACACACAACCGCTGGAGCGACGGGAGTTCTTGGTGAAATGAGAGTTCTGTGCTGTGCTGCTGATTTTATTTCCCAGGAAAGCGATTTCCTGCTTTATAAAACTATTTCATCATCTGTCTGAGCGAGCGAGCGAGATCTCCCACCCCACAGCCCTCACTGCACCCTACAGACCTGCCGCATTTCCGCTAATCTCTCACACATTTGGTCTCTCTCCTCGACGAAAGCAAACAAACGTAAACATCTTGGGTCTGACCTGTGATGCCCGTTTAACTAAAGTCCGGAGGGTCAGAATATAATGAGAGAAGGGTGTGTGTTTTTTTACTTCCTGAAGTGGTTACTCAACCAAAAAATTAAATTTACTCATGATCTATTCTCCCTCATATTCTTCTAAATCATCTTTTCTTTTTATTTTTTCACAAAAAAGTTAGCAAAATGTTGAATCTCAGGTTATAAAAAAAACATCCAAAAGGCTTATTCTGATGAAAACATGTCCAGGTTACATTTTTTTTTACAAAAAAATGTATTATACATAAAGACAATTAAAATATAGTCATTAAGACATTTTTGCATTTGTATTTGGCAATTCTACCCCAAAATTCTCATTACAATAATGTTACATATTTCATTTATGGTATTTGTTTTAAGTGCCATTATTCTTATTGTATTCTAATTGCTATAATACAACATTGTATTGTAATACAGTATTCAAATCAGAAAAGTTAAGGCAGATATTTTACAATATAAATAATATATCAATTGTATTCTCAATGGTGATTCTAATTAGATTCCAGTTAATATAATGCAAGAATTTTGTGTAATTTGTAATATAAACAGCAAAAAAAATTGAAGGCAGAAGAACAAATACTAACATAATACTTTACAATTTAAATAAAATTTATTTTTATTACAATAATGTTAATCTTTCTTTTTTGGCATTATGATAATAAGAACTGGGTTAAGGAAATGTGCTTATTTAGCTTAATTTTTGACAATTCAAAACAGTCTTCCTTGTAATTATTGCATTGTATTGTTGTTAAAAGTACCGAATTCGATGCCAAGTTGGTACTGAAATTTAAAAATGTGATGCTTTGAGCGCTTTTGAAAGAAGGCGCCTATCAGTGGACCAGTCCGCTGATAGACGCTCTTGTGTGTATCTGTGTAAGTGCTTCATGAAGAGCGTCATTAATGTCTATTTAAAACATGTTTTTGAAGCGTTGATCATTGTAGCCAATCACAGACATATCTGATGAGTGATTGAACACAATGGCCAATCAGAGGTGTTTAAGAATCCACTCAACAGCTCTCAAAGCGTCACATTTTTAAAATCTCAGTACGGAAGTCTACTTTTGTCAACACTAATTAAAAAAAAAAAAAAAAAAAAAAAAAAAGAAAAGTTATTTATTTTTGATTCTTAGTTTGGGATAAAACATGACCTGGGCATGAGATTCACCAGAAATGTACCATAACATAAGTCCACTCGAACCACTCACTTAAGCGTTTGATTGCTTTGTCTGAGGAACAGACCAAAATTTAAATCATCACAGCGGCATGAAGTTGAGAAGATGATAACAACATTTCTGTGACGCAAGCACATAAGCGCTGATGTTATAGAAGTAAAACTTTGTAAATGCTGTTCAGTAAGAACATTCAGAAACATCATTACATGTATTAATATCAAAGTTGTTCCTCAGGCAACGGCAGCTAACACAGGGCAGCCATATGGAGCCACAAGAGGACAAAAGATTGAAACGAGTGCTTCAAGGCAATTATTCTACATCTCTGTCTCTTGTCTCTACCTTACAGGTGCTGATTCACTCTGATAAATCACTCTACCGCTTTTATTGTGCTCTCTCTAAACTGCAAACCACAGACTGACAAAAAAAGATGAAAGATCACAGAACCTCTAGAACGAGTGTGTGTGCGAGAGAGAACATTTGAGTTTCTTGGAGGTGGAGCGCCTCACATCCACCCGGAGCATTCTACAGTGTTCCTTCCATTCGGAGAGCTGATTTTCTTATTTCTGCTCTCAGATGGAGGGGAGGTAAAAATAAAACTTGTAAGGGGGAAAAAAAATGAGATTTAACTCAAGCTGTCAATCGAGTGGTGCCATCTCCGAGTGAACATCTCAAGAGACCGAAAAAATCTCATTACTCACTCGCTCTGTCTTTCTCTCTCTCACACACACACACACACACCCACACGCACACACACACACTCTCTCTCTCTGCAGGCTTTGACTAATGTGAAAGAAGTAGATTGAAGCTAAAGTGTACAAGTTAAAATTGGTAACGCTTTACATAGGTTAATCTCACAAAAACATGCCCAGATATGTTGTTGAAAGGTTAGATAAAATCCACCCTAACATACAGGGTGCCACGCACACACTCCCATGAAATATACATTAGCATACGAACGTGCATCTGTGGAGACACACACACAAAAACACAGTAACGCGATCACAGAGATAAAGAGAGACAAACACATATCAAACGAGATGAACGTCCAGGGAGACTATTGCAAACCAGAGCACTGAAAACAACCCTTTGAGACGAAACTAAAGGAGCGAGGCCGATCACAACTGTGTGCGTGTACCCAGGCGCATGCATGACCACCCTCTGTCATATCCGTTTTCATTAAGTCATGACATTCAGAAAGGCCACAAATTCCTCGGTGTGAGGGGAGGGCGAAGAGATGGCCGAAAACAAACAACAACCCGACACAATTTACTCACTCTCATCTAAACTGGGTAATTACTTTCCCTTTGCGAAAAAAAGATGCGGGGGGGTTGGCTATTTGGATGCATACTGTGCAGAAATGTGGCCAGCTGGCAGAAGGATAAAATATATTTGTAAATTTAGCTAAGAATTGATAATTACAGGCCTTCAGAGACTTGAGAAAACAGCTTAAATCCATTAGTGTCAGTGATTTCTGATTGGTTAATAGGTGGTCTTTAAATCTGGGTGTCGGTGTTAAAAACATCATGTCTGCAAGGGTTAACATACGTTGGGAGAGCGGTGACATGCGCAAAGTCGCACACACACAGGCGCATAGTTAGGGCCCTGTATTAGACAGCTGTCAGCACCCTCTGATTTGGTGTGTCAGAGCTTTGACATTTTGACAGGCACTGAGACGGACTGCTAAACTGAGAGCAGCACGGCAGCATTCTACAGGGCAATCACAATGCAAGGGCCCGTCGGAGGTCTGTTATTAAAGCGTCTGTGACATCGCCACCACGAGACCCGTCTGCTAATGGCAGACTGGTTGGGTGGTGGGTCCAGGGGGGTCCTTCTTAGTTTGACCCATTTGGCCAGGGGTGATTTTGGCAATGCCTGACAGTAATTACAGGGAGCGAAGAGGCACTTAATATGGTGTTGAAAGTTCTGCAGAAAAGTGAGTGACTGAGGGAAAATTCTGTTTAAAAAAAGTTTCATTTTGCAACGTAGAACTTCATAGGGAAAATCTTAGAATCTGTACATGGTAGTGATACTGGCCGCCAATTCAAAAAGAAATAAGATAGAGAGAAAAAGATAGAGAGATAGCAAGGCTCTGTTCTAAAATCTATTGAGCTGCCTACAGCGGTCCAATTGCCTTGGCAGCGTCGTAAGTGAAATGAATCTTTGTAAGTGACTGATTTGGAACGCTCTATGTAGGCTGCAACCCGTGCGTCATACACACTTACTCACGTACTTCCCTGTTGAAAAAAACAGAATATGCTGGTTTAGGTAAGTTTTGATATATGGCAGCTGGTTTACGCTGGTCCTTAGTTGGTCATGAGCTGTTTCTAAGCTGGAGCTAGTTGCTTAGGACCAGCTTTGGACCAGCACTTGACCATCTTAAACCAGCTCATGACTGGCTAAGGACCGACTAAGGACCAGCTCAATCCAGCTGCCATGCTTCAAAACATACCTAACCAGCATATGTTGGTTTTTCAACAGGGTAGTTTGGGATTAGCATGTTGTTAAACTAATGGCGATATTCTGATAAGCAAAAACAAAGCAGAGAATCTAAGACAATGGTAAATGTGGATACGTTAGCATTCTGCTAAGCTAACAATGATATTCTTATAAGAAGCGGTCACATTAGGAAAACATTTGTAAGCAAAGATGGTCCATTATCAATAGGGTAGGGATTACTCAGTTCAGTTTGGTATTAGCATGTTGCTAAGCTAACAACGCAACACTAACGCAGCAGACCGAATTGGGTAAAGTAATTAATTTTAATTAGAACTACTTGTTGACATACTTTGCAGTACTGAATGAATTACTTTAATAGGTATTGTTCACAATTTTGGATGGAAGCTGCTAAGTTAAGAATGACACTACAATGCAAAATGGTGACTTTTAATTCGACAATACTGATGCTACGTGAAACTGAATGAATTATATTTACAACGTACATATCTTACGACATTTTTTTTTCTTCTTTTTTTTCTGAGCTCTTAGTGTATTGATGCTTCAATGCATTAGAAGAATGATGTCCAAAAGAAGGTTGGAACAACCTTTGAGAGGGGAGCGCACCCTTAAAATGCTGCCTACATAGTCAGCTCACTAGATTTTGGAACAGAGCAGAGATAGAGAGAGGAAGAGAGATAGAGAGAGAGAGAGAGAGAGAAGACAAGGGTACAGTACCTCCATGGTTTGAGACTGATGCATGGCTTTGATTGCATTCTGTGCCATAGCCCTGGTAGAAAACGTGACAAACGCACATCCTGCAGGAAGGAGGGGAGGGACGTGGGAGGGAGGAGAGGAGAGGAAGGAGGAGAGACGAGAGAGAAACAAAACAAGACAAAAGGGTTGGACAGGTTGTTATAAAGCCAAAAAAAACAAAGATCGTACAAAGAACACAGCAGACAACAGTGCTATACAGTTGCTAGAATAGAACAATCAACATTCAACATTCAGCTTCAGATAAACATTCAACATTCAACATCTCAAAATACACACTCAACAAAATGACTATCAGCAATGGAATCAGTTTTTTAGTTTTGTTTGGTGCGATGGCTTGGAACTATGGGATTAGTGTATGTGGCTAGTTTCATCACATGCACACATGTACTTTGTCACACCCAAACTCTACCTGTAGGGTTACTGTGATACCAAAATTTCAATTGTTAATACCAATACTAGTGAAATTTCATGAGACCCAATTACAATTTTGATACCACAAAATAAATAAATAAATAAATAAATAAATAAATAAATAAATATATATATTATATATATATATTATTCAAATAATGTCATCAATTACTTGGATTACTTTTACAATGTCTTTATGAACTTTTTGAAGTTTTGGTGAAATGGACTTTCAACTGAGGGACAGAAGTCTCTCTCAGGTTTCATTAAACATATTTTCATTTGTTTGAAAGTTGAATGAAAGTGAGTGATTTTTCTCTTTTTCTTCTCAATATTATCATTTTAATATCATAGACACTCGAACTCAAAGGCCAAAGGCACAATATTTTCACACAAAATGATTTTAGAATTGATTTTTAACCAACCGTGTTTATATATATATATTAAAAAAAAAACACATAAATATGGACCAAAAAAAAAAAAGTTCCTTTTTAAATAACTGTAATCAAGCTGAAGAATCCCTGGAGGGGAGTGTGTGTTTCAGGAGAGCTTGCAATGGCATCTGGGACAAGGAGTCTTGGAACCAAAGTGGTGCAAGTGGGAGCCAGAAGAACAGGCCATATGGAGGCATGCTGGGGGAAAACGCAGCCCTGTTTGAAGAGCTCTACTCTACTGTGCAGTCCAGCACATTTATACATATTGAGGACACACACATGCTCGCATGCATGGACAGTCTAGTTAATGGGTTAACTACTTCTCACATATCTACATATGTGAATGCGCTGAGATAGAAGCAAAGGAATGGAGGAGAAGGAGGAACAAAAGACTTGTCGCCCTGTCTTTTCATATATGCTTCATTTGAGTGCTTTAAGTTTGGAAACTATTAATGATGTGCATCCAAGTGTTGTTGGCCAGAATAACATGGACATGCTGGTGAATTTCATACTACTTTCATTTTTTTCCCTACTGCAACATTCTCATGCTGCCATAGAGAATGATGGGAAATGTTCTGTCGCACACAAATCTCAGCTTACAGTACTATCTGGAAAGCTTCATTATTATTCTTCACCCACAGTGCATAATTTACATACGAAATACAGTGCATTCAACATTCACAATTACAACTTATGATCAATACTACTATGATTTCATCATGATGAAAATCTTGACTCTCCCACTGGAAATGAGGACATAGTGGTTGCTTGTCTCGTAATTGGGTCAATGACATATAAGAGTATTCACAATAAATAAATACATAAATCCAGTTGCACACATGTGCAAAATTCTTAGAATTGGCTTTATATGTTTTCAAAAACATACATTTTCAAACAAAAATGACATGTTAAATGCCATGTCACATGGTGGCGTAACGTGGTGTAACCAAGTAAAAATAATACACCTTAAATACATGTGAATCTTAAAGGGTTTGTTCACCCAAAAATGAAAATTCAGTCATTAATTACTCACCCTCATGTCATTCCACATCCGTAAGACCTTTGTTCATCTTCAGAACACAAATTAAGATATTTTTGATAAAATTCGATGGCTCAGTGAGGCCTCCATATCTACTAAAAGCATATTTAAAACAGTTCATGTGACTACTGTGGTTCAACCTTAATTATATAAAGTGACAAGAATACTTTTTGTGCGCCAAAAAAAACAAAATAACGACTTTATTCAACAATATCTAGTGGTGGGTGATTTCAAAACACTGCTTCATGAAGCTTCGAAGCTTTACAAATCTTTTGTTTCGAGTCAGTGGTTCGGAGCGGCAAAGTCACGTGATTTTAGTAAACGAGGCTTTGTTACATCATAAGTGTTTCGCAATTTCAATAGTTCATGTGACTTTGGCAGTTTGATACATGCTCCAAACCATTGAATCGAAACAAAAGATTCGTAAAGCTTTGAAGCTTCATGAATCAGTGTTTTGAAATCGCCCACCACTAAATATTGTTGAATAAAGTCGCTATTTTTATTTATTTATTTATTTTATTTTTTTTGTCGCACAAAAAATATTCTCTAAAAATGTCTTTAATAGCTTTCTGGGCATTAAAAAAAGGAAATGATCTTGCTGGCAATGGAGGCCTTACTGAGCCATCGGATTTTATCAAAAATATCTTAATTTGTGTTTTGAAGATGAAGGTCTTACTGGTGTGGAACGACATGAGGGTGAGTAATAAATGACTTAATTTTCATTTTTGGGTGAACTAACCCTTTAATAATTATTAAAATAATAATACTGGCAAATTTCAAGGTAAACAGTATTTTTGTCCATAATTATCATTAATTATTAATTTATAAATATAATTTTGTTTTTAGGGAGTTGCACAGCATGACATTTTGCAACCTGAACTAAACTTGCCTTGTAATAAAGTCAAATTATTTGATATTTTAAGTTACAAAACCTAGACACAGTCATGGGGGTCTGCAAGATTTTGGTTGCACCATATGATTTGTGCTCTTCATTGTATGTATAAATTGTATTTAAATGCATTTTTTACTAAATTAAATGAAAGAACCAAAAAATTGTGTTATGTAAATGACCCACTATCATTTTACAAGACTTAAAATCAGCAATAATTCTGCTCTGCAATACAGTGTTACAACCACACGGTTGCGCTGTATATCTGCTGGCACCAGCTACCTGCTCTAGCTAGCAGACCTACCTTTCTTCTTTCTTCTCATTAGCATCTCTCTCCTCACTATCACTCCAATACAACCTCCTTTCTGTCTTCAGAGCGGGCGAATCTGGCCCCGGCGAACCGGAGCGCCTCCACGAGTGAAAGCGGAATGAAAGGCTGTTTATTTTTAGAGTTGTTTAATTAGCCTCATCATTAAAGCAGTTTTGGACACTCTAAGGGTGATATTTGTCGGCAGTGGTTTGGTGCGAAACTCTAGAGAAACCATCTCGTGGGGGAGAAATGCAAAAAAAAAAAAAAAAAACTTTTTCTTTCAACTCTCAAAGTCCTCGTTTTTGCTGACCTGCGACTGCAGAGTTCGTTCACAGTTCGAACCAACTCTGATCTGTTGAGATGATAAGCAGTTAACGAGGAGACCGAATGAAACAATTTCCAAGGAAGGCAATTAATTATACTTATTCCACAGCACTCTGGAATACTTGATGGTGATTGGTCAAACGCAGCATTCTGGGGTCAATTTCTTTTCACATAATGAGTGCAAAACGGCATAATTTTTGTGCCATGTTTTTCTTTTTACATATTAAAATGATTTTAACTCAAACCACTATTTCAGGTCCATTTATTTATTTATTGGTCAGGTATTTTTCTCACATCAACGACCGACTGACTGTACATTTTTATGTCGAGGTTGTGGCGAAAACAACACAAACAAAGGTATAAATACCTGAAAGTGTCATCGAAAGAGAAGAATCGAGGGAGATGGTGCAATACAGAGGGATAGAGAAAGCGAGAGATGAGTTTTTTGAAGAAAGTGGGGTAGCTCCCAGGGCACTGCGCTCACATGTGGCCTGATCTATATTTTATTAATAGTGAAGTTCAATGATGATTGATAGACCAATTTAATAGCGATGCGAGAGCGTGGTAAAGTCATCCTAGTCCGTGGGATTTACCGTACACCTCCTTTACGTACACATTTACTCATCTATTTATTCATCCAATCCTTTATTATGGGAGAGGGTGGTAGTTCCTCTCATAGAGACATTTCAAATATATCTCCAACCACTAGCTCAGGGAATAAAGTTAATCTCCTGTGGAATTAAAATATTCATGAGGACAGGAGGAAAAGACGGAAAATAAGGACTGCGGAGGAGTGACGTGAATGAACGGAGGATGGAGGGATGACTAGAGGAGTGGATGAGAAGGATAAACGAGTGATATAAGAGGGCTGTATGGGAAGGCAGAGCATTGTGGGAAGTTGAAGGTACGATGTAATTCCCTACAGGTTACATCAAGCTGGAAAAATCTTCAACACTATCATGTACCACACATATTCCCATGATTATTGAGGAAATCGAACAATCTCACACACAGCGAGAGTCTGACTTTGCTAGGTAACAGACCTTTGAACTAGAAAGCTAGAATGAAAAGAAAAGAAAGAAAAAAAAAAAAAACACTAATCAGAATCTCTAACTGCTGTTACCAGAACGTGCACAATTTTCTGATTCTTAAAGCTCAGTTTGTAAATTTCGATTTTTTTGAAGGCTAAAAAGTGCTATAAGTGCATTTCAAAAGCATTTTTACAAGAAGAAATGTTAAAATTATGATAATCGACAGTGGAGCTTAACTTGAATATTATGTTAATGAAGTATAAAACACAAGCATTGTAATATATCAAAATGTGCTATAATGGGTTGTATTCTACACTTTTGTTGCAATTTCTTTTCTTTTTCCTCTAAAGTCTACTTATATTACTAGTAGGTCATTTTAACACGTTTATTTAATTAAATCTGCTGTCCGCGATTTTTGGCCCTCTAGCGGTTAATAAACAGAACTGCATGCGTCTTGCGGAGGAACATTGTAGCCGGAGCTACTTTTCTCCGTGTATGTCTATGGCGAGTCACGCAGTTACTGTGATACTCTGCGGCGGGTCCTATCAGTCCGGTCTGAAATAGTCCGAATATAAACACTTATTATAAGTGTACCATAATGATTCAGGATAAAACAAAAACATGGTTTGGAAAATGGATTCATGTTGTACATTCTCATTATATATTTTTTGTAAATCTTTAACACAAAAAAAGTTGCGTACTGCATCTTTAATTAGTAATGAAAAATAACACATTAAAATTATTAATATATATAAATATTAACGCACCTGCCCCGTCCCAGACCTACATTGATCATTTTACATTTACAGCTCAGTTTACATACAGTTAACTGGTGACGAACATGAAGCAGGGCAACAGCTCACTGCATGATATATAGACTGCAGTTAGAATGGTCCTAAAGTTAATTAAATAAGACGTTAATATTGTGTTATATTTTTTGTCTGTTTTTGCTCAATTTTGCCAATGAAAAAATTACCTAAAGCCGGAGCAGAACTGTTGTGCATCTCCAAGCAGCACACAGCGGTGATTGTTTCTGAATATATCGCGAATCAGTCGGGTGAATCGATGATTCAATGGCTCATTTATAAATTTATACTTAATTCCTGAATGAATTAGTTGCTAGAATGAATCGAATGGATGAATGACTCAATGACTTACTCATTTAGACATTTACCGCCACCTATTGGTAGTTTTAGTTTCTTATTTAGAGTCTCATTTCATAAAAAAAATCATATTTTGAGTGTGTCCAAAAACTCTAATTCTACATGTACTCACCCTAATGTTGTTTCAAATCTGTATGACTTTATTTTGTGGAACATAAGAAATTTTGTTTGTAACCAAATGTTTTGGTCTATAAATATTTCTAAATACTAATTCAGATGCAGCTTCTGCAAAAAACAATGGCCGTTGTAGCCTAAAGTTTAATTCTATACTGAATTAAATAAAATATTTATTTCTAAAACGATACTTTTTGTAATGTCTATTTGATGTTTTTCTCATTTAACACAATAATGACTTTAAATTATATCTTGGGGGTAATTCCTCAGCCAAATTTAATGTGTGATTAATTAGATTAATTAATTGGCACATCATGTAATACATTTGATTAAACATGTTAATTGCTTGACAGCCTTAATTATTAGATTATTTTCTTGCACCAAAAACACTCATAACAGTTTTATGTGACTTTTATAATAAAACGGCCTGATTTTGCTACTGCACCTTTAAAGACTTCTATGTAAATGAGCCCTGTTATAATTGGTTATATGCCTGCTGTAGTTCCAACTATATCTCACAGAAAAACCTAACTAATTTAAGAGGTGATGATTTTGTATGAATTTAAAAAATCGTACAAATGTGAAAAAAATTACGCTTTTTTAAGAAAAAACAAGCTTGAAGGTCCACCCCTAAACCTAACGTCACTGGAGAGTAAGCAGATTGCATGAAAAAGTATGAATGAGAATTACGAATTAGCCTCCAAATCAGCCAAAAAAACTAATAAAATAAAATAATTACAAACTACCATGAGATTGTGTTGGCAGTTCACACTGTTATTCGTCAGGAATGAAGGCTGAATACTGAGTAGGTGTTGATGTATAAATGTGGGCTGTCCTATGTTAATGAGCTTGGGTTGTGATGTCATAACCATTACGTTTTTGCCGCTTACAGTGTCCAGTCTAATGTGTCCCCTTTCTGAGTGATGCAAAACAATCACTGCCAATCAGAACATATTTGTCATTTAATATATAGATACAGTACATGAAATATTTTACTTGACCAATGAAGTTTCACTGTGGGTGTGGCTACCCAGTGTGATGCTTCATTGCATCGCACCTGGTTAGCTCATAGTGTTAGTTTCACATTTGCATTGAGATTGTTAGAGGACACATCAAAAAAAATATTTTCCATCATATGCTTCCTTTATAAATGTAAAAACAAATGTCGAAACCCTGAAAAATATACAGTATGTGCATGTGTCTCACCTCGGCTGAGTCCATCTGGTCCCCTCAAGATGCGGCACTCCTCGATCTGTCCGAAGGGAGAGAACATGACCCGGATGTCGTTCTCATTGCATTTCTTCGACACCATGCCGATGAACAGCTTTCTGTCCTCCACCGCTGAGCGATAGGAAGGGTGGAGAAAACAAATGAGACCAACGTGTGGGGAAAAAAAGACGTGATCACGTGATCAACATCTCATTAGCACATCAAGCCCAGACACACACAACAGCAAATTTTCATTTGGTTCTCTTTGATCTTTTCTTTCAATGACCCAGGCACTCTCTTTTGCCTGTAATCTGTGTGTGCCGCCTTCAAGTCCTCCTGGGATGATCCTATTTACAAGCTCGGAGGCCGTAATTATGATGTGATGAGCATTTTTGGTCGAAATAAAATGGATGCATTGAGCGATTTCATTTTTATTTCTCTCTTTTACAGTTCACCATAAAGACAGAAAGCTCTTTAGCACTAATGCACCAAAATGAAGAGGAAAATGTGCATTAGGTGTGTAATTGACGCTTCATGTATTTTATCATTCTGTGCTGCCAGAGAGAATGATGGGAAATGTAGTTTTGTTGCTCACCTCATTAACTGGCTAAATGAGTAGTATTTTCTGGTAAGCTGTATTGCTATTTTTCATCAACAGTAGATAAAATGTGAACAAACTAAACTGAACAACAAAATATAAGCCTGTATTGAATACTGCATTGGGATTTATGAAATCTTTTGACTAATTTGATTTTGCTTTCAGCATTCTATAAAACTGTAAAAAAAAAAAAAAAAAAAAAAAAGAATATCCACATTTTATAATGTGATCTCAAAAATATGTATGGAAACACTTTTCAAACAAATAAATAAATAAAATAAAATAAAATAAATAAAAAATAAATAAATGCAGCTTTGTATCCCCTAATTATGACTTTAAATCTTATAATGTGAAAGAATAACTTATTTATAATGTTTTATCAAAATTACAACAATTTCACCTATTACTGGTGGAAATGGGCTTCCGTATGGTAAATATCATTCCGACAACCTGAAGGCAGTGAGAGAAAGTGCGAACCTTCAGATGTTTCTAATCTGAAATGATCGGCATAATGAGAGAAGAAATGTGAACAAACTAAACTGAACAAAAAAAAATATATATAAGCCTGTATTGAATACTGGGATTTATGAAATCTTTTGACTAATTTGAAAAAAAAAAAAAAAAAAAAAAAAAAAAAAAGTTAAATTTAAAAAATTTTATGTGATCTAAAAAATATGTATGGAAAAACTTTTTAAAAAGATTAAAAAAAAAAAAAAAAAAAAAAAAATTTAAATAAAATAAAAAATAAAATAAATAATGATAAAATATAACAAAATACAATAAAAAATAAAATAAAATAAAATGCAGCTTCCCCTAATTATGACTTTAAATCTTACAATGTGAAAGAATTACTTGTTTTTAATGTTTTATCAAAATTACCACAATTACTCTGAAGTGGAAATGGGCTTCCGTATGGTAAATATCATTCCGACAACCTGAAGGCAGTGAGAGAAAGTGTGAACCTTCAGATGTTTCTAATCTGAAATGATTGGCATAATGAGAGAAGGACCGAACAAGAAGAAAATAGTAATACAAAAAGAGAGAGAGAGATAAATAAAACGAAGAAAATGTATATTTGGTGACAGTTTCAGTTGTGTGGTTGTGTATGCTTGAGTGGGTGAGTGAGAAAGAGAGAGAGAAAGAGCAAGAGAGAGGAAACTGTAATCCAATTTTTTTTAATGAAGAATGTGTCAGCTCTTACCGCTGGGCGGCCGATAAGCAAGCCGCTGCACTCTGGGAAATCGATAGCTCACTTGTTTATTTTGCTGTTTGAATTGTTTGTGCATTTAACAGCGACAGGATGAGCCAGCGATAAGTGCCGTTTCAAAGGCTTCGCCTTTATGCACACACAGTGTCATATCAGAAGATTAAAAGCACACACACACAGGAGCAGCGTTCTCAGTTTGATAGGTTACAGTGTTCACTAATGAGCAGAATAAACGCATTACAGCTGTGTTTACAGTGAACATTTGATATGATATCATCTATGTGAGACGCCTTATGGAGGGTCACATATATAACACCACTGTCACTCAGAGAGACACGGATCTTTTTCCACCGACGAGATGTTGATTCCCAATCTGACTCAGAAGAAAATATATGAAATGCTATTTGCAAACCATTTTATTTCCATAATAAGTTATTTCAGAGGCAGAACAAGTTATTACATTTTGAAGAAATACCACAACATTATAAAAATCATAGTTATACCATAACTATTATAAAAAAAAATAAAATAAATAATAATAATAATAAAAAAAATCTATCTAAAAAAATCTATTGACTTAGAAGAATCAATAGATAAGAATTTTTGCAAATAATTCTGTTTCAGACTAATCCAGATCTTATTAATAATGAAATGATTATTATTAATTTGAACTTACAAAAATGTGGGGTCAGTATGATTTGTTTAAAAAGAAATGAATACCTTTATTCAGGAAGGATGCATTAAACTGATCAAAAGTGAGAAAAGTGGCAGTTTCCACAAAAATATTATGCAGCAAACCCATTTTCAACATTGGTAATAATTTGTTTCTTAAGCAGCAAATCAGCATATTCTGAAGGATCATGTGACACTGAAGAATTGAGTAATGACTGCTTTGCCATTACAGAAATAAAATTACATTTATTAAAATACAAAATTTAACTTAAATTGTAATCATATTTTACAATATTGCTGTTTTTACTGTATTTTTTTGATCAAATAAACAGCCTTTTTGAGCATAAGAGACTCTTTCAAAAACATAAAAAAAATCTCACTGACCCCAAATTTTTGAATGGTGCTGTATATAAAGCAAAACTGGAAAACTACAGTAAAACAAGCATGTTTGCTTGTGAGCAGGTTATGTAGTAACATAGTCGTAACAGTTTCATCATCATTCAACTGTCAAGTCAAAGTCTGAAAGAGCTTTGCACATCCCCCGGCCAAGCCCCCGTTCTCTTTCGGTGGACTTCCTAACCACATCTATAAAATCTTTTTTGTGAGTGATATGGTTTATTTGAGTGTGTGTATACGTGTGTGGGTCGCTGCCAGGGCAAACACTTAAACTATTCTTGACCCGTGCAGCCCTCCTGGGTTTCAATAATTCAGCCATCTCTCATTCACACACACACACACACATACACACAGACACAACCACAGAGACAAACCCCCAGAACAAACGTACAGTTGGACAACTTGAGGAAAATTTGAAAGGCATACAGACACTCACCATTTGATTTCTCACTGTCTGCGGGCTTCATCTGTATGGGATGGTGCATCTGAAACACAGGACACACAAGGGTTATATTTACACAAACAGCACATTTACTACAACACACTCATTAACGCTCACGCCAGCACATAATCAACCTCGTCTCACTGCCGCACTGATGTTCTACATTATCGCTGTAATCTTGTTAATGTGTCGTCGTTTTTTCCGCTGACTCTATTCTTCATCTCGATAGATGCTAGCGGAATGAAGACGTACGCGTGTCGGGGGTTTGATGAAGGTGATTTGTCAGCACTTTGCCGATGAAATGTTTATTGCATTCTATCTTTCTCTCGTACACTTGTTCTTGTTCTCTTAATCTCCATCTAACGATTTTCTGAATAATTTGCCGTACATGTCCTGTCTGCTCTATTTTTTAATTGCCAGCCTAAGATGTCAAGATAGATGCTTTTGGAGGTTTCATTGTGTCACGCTGTATCTTCAGCATTTTGTTTTTAAGGTGTTTTGTCATGTACGCCTTTGGACAATATTTTTCCAACCTTTTATTGACAATATTTAACATCTATAACTATTATGTATGTGTTCTAAAACGTCAACAGGATGATTTTTTTTTTTCTCGATATCAGAGAAAAACTATCCTAAACTAAACAAAAGATGTTTTGTCATATATAGGGTTTTTATTTTCCTAATAAGGCAGAATCCATTTAATAATTTCAATAAATATACTAATTTACACTCTATGATATTATTGCATCCTATTAATGTACAAAAATACTGAGGTGCAAATAGTATCTGCCAATATAAAGTATAGATAGCATCTAATTACTATTTACTCTTATTGCAAAGAACTGATACTTTTACATGGTGTAAATAGAATATATTGTAAATAGCATCTATTACCGCTGCATAATTTATTTATTTTATCATCTACAGCTATTTGCACCCAGTGTAAATAGCATCTATTGCTATTTGCACTTAGTGCAAATATCCGCTGCCTTACATTATATGATCATGCTCTTATTCACGTAAATGCTTTTAAAGCATTCAAGCACCACAAGACAAACAAGAATGTGCTGTCTGTGAATGTCATGTCTGTGTGACACACAAACACACGCACGCCTCGATGTGGACAGAAAAATGCATGCCAGTATCTAGTTCTCTTCCATGCTTAAACAAGCAACAACACACAGTATCCTCATAAGAGCAGTCTTAAATGAGTTAAATAACACCTTAAAAGACCTAAAAGTGTTGTGAGAAAATGAGATGCGCGTCACATCCACATCATGTTCGGGTCTTAAAGTCACAGCAGCCTAATAAACCAGTTGCTGTGATGTCTGTCGTTAATGTTAATCAAAGAACAAAGGTAACAGAGAAAATTGTAGCTTCAGTAAGGATTCATCTATATATAATTATAATATATGCAGTGAAGACTGTAAAGTGTTTGATAACTTCAATTTCTGTATATTTCCTAGCTGTTAGACAGGTAAGGCCACAGGTAAATATGACATTCATTATAATGGGTTTAAGTGTAGACTGTTTTAAGTTCACTTAAATTAAAAGTTATTTTTTAAAGCCTAATTAATGTTGAAATTGATAGCTTTCAATTATACTGTAATGTTGAATGTCTATGAATAATGTTTAAAAAAATATATTAGTATCAGTGATACTGGCTTTCATTCATAAAAAAAAAGATGCCATTAAACAAATAATTGTGAAATTAATAAAAAAAATATTAAAACACCAATGTTTTTAATTGCGATTAAATACAGAAAAAATGTGTGTCTATACAGTGGTGGTCAGAATTATTGGCACCCTTGGTAAATATGATCAAAGATGACTGTAAAAATAAATCTGCATTGTTTATCCTTTTGATCTTTAATTCATAACGTTTGCAAAAATGTAACCTTTCAGGAAAAGAATTGAAAGTGGGGGGAAAATCACATTATGAAATATAAGTTGTTTTTTCTCCAAAACAATTATTAGCACCCCTAGAATTTTTTTATGAGTAAAATATCTCTAAGTGTATTCGCATTCATATTTACATTTTTTTTTAGCACAACAGGATGATCATGAACATGAAATTGTCCAGCCATGACTTCCTGTTCCACAGGAGTATAAACATGAGGAAACACAAAGGCTAAATTCAGTTAATCATTCATCACAATGAGTAAAACCAAAGAATATAGTTCTGATGTGCAGCAAAAGATTGTTGAGCTTCACAAAATAGAAAGTGGCTGTAAGAAAACAGCATTTCCTCTATCAGGACAATAATTAAGAAGTTCCAATTAACTAAAGATGTTACAAATCTGCCAGGAAGAGGATGTGTCTAAATCGCCCTAATGCGCGGTGAGGAGGAAAGTTTGAGTGGCCAAAGACTATCCAAGGAACATAGTTGGAGAACTGCAGAGATTAGTTGAGTCTTGAGTCTCAGAAAGCCTGAAAAAAAAATGATCAAACGGCACCTACATCCCCACAAGATGTTCGGGAGGGTTTCAAGAAAAATCCTCCTCGCTCATCCAGAAACAATCTCCAGCATATTCAGTTGTCAGACAAGACTGGAACTTTAAACAGGACCGGCTTCTGTGGTCAGATGAAACTAAAAAAAAATAGCTTTTTGGCAGCAAACCCACCAGATGGGCTTGGTGCACACATTGATAAAAAGTACCCCATTAATGTTGTGGGCCTATTTTTCTGCTGGAGGTCCTGGAGAACTTGTTCAGATACATGGTATCATGGATTCTATCAAATACCAACAGATAAATAATCAAAACCTAACAGCTTTTGCTAGAAATCCTATAATGGGCCGTGGCTGGATCTTCAATCAGGACAATGATCCAAAACAAACATCAAAACCAACACAAAAATGTGTCTCTGAGCACAAAATGAAGCTTCTGCCATGACCATCCCAGTCCCCTGACCTGAACCCTAAAGAAAATGAGTGAAGTGAACTGAAGAGAAGAAGCACCAACATGGAGCTGGAATCTGAAGGATCTGGAGAGATTCTGCATGAAGGAATGGTCTCTGATCTTTTGTCAGGTGTTCTCCAAACCCATCAGACATTATAGAAGAAGATTCAGAGCTGTTATCTTGGCAAAAGGAGGTTTCAAAAAGTATTGAATAAAAGAGTGCCAATAATTGTGGCCAACGTGTTTTGGAGGAAAAAACATTTATTTCATAATGTGATTTTCTGCCTACTTTCAATTCTTTTCCCTCAATGAAAGCTTATATATGTATATGCAATATATGTATTTATTATATATATATATATATATATATATATATATATATATATATATATATATATATATATATATATATATATATATATATATATATATCTCTCCATCAAGGACCATGGACATGTGTGCGTGGTATATATATATATAGTCAAATTAAATGCACATAAAATCATTGTCTTGAATCCTCTGCGTTTTGTTAGATTCTGTTGCTCTTACTGTTTTTTGAATGCCTCTAAGACTAAACTTCTGCTTTTGATTGCTCGTCTATTTTCTCTTTTTTATTTCTCAAAGTCTCTGCTCCTCTTATAACACCTTCAGCTTTGTGGAACAGAACCACAAGTTTGAGTCCGGCAGCTTTGATATACTGCCAGAGTCCAGATCTGTCCAACACACACAAACACACAAACACATACACACACACGGCATCTGTCTTCCCATTTTCATGTCCTCTTCTCTGTACGGTGTGTGTGCTCACATGCAGCCGTCAAGGAGCACGTGGATGTGTGTTGTCATCCTCTCCAATTCAAGGCCATGACACTAATTACAGAGATCATGCTCTGGTACCCATTTCTCATGAAATATACATGCTTGCTCTCACAACACACACATTCACACACCCGAAAGCGGTCAACATCTGCAGCTGAAGGCAGAATGACAGCTCCATAACTCTTGGGTTGGATCGAATTATAAAAGCAGTCAGAAATAACTGAAGGTATCCGTTTACTTCATTTCAACTCTGACCTTTGACCTTCACCACACACACACATGTCCATGGTCCTTGATGGTTTGGCATGCTGCCGGCATCCTCTACAGGCATCTGATCCTGTAGGATACATTCACTCTTTCTAACTGTGGCTAGAATACTTTTAGGTTTTGAAAGACCCAGTTTTGTTGTTTGATGTTGTTTGTACACTTTGGACACAGAATAACCCTATAAAAAAAATCATGATAATAATTAATTTATTTATTAATTATATATAAAGTAGAGGCCAAAAGTGATGTGCGGAGGGGATATTTGTTTTAATGTCCTTTAAGTTCAATTAAATCATCAAAATATGAGGAAAATAAATACCACGCACACACACATTCACATATTTTTAAATATTTTAAATATGAGGTAAGAAGAAAGCACTAAACTTGGTTAAGGTATTTATCTGAGAGAATTATTTGGCAAAAAAGGGGCAAACTACAGCTACAGGTTTTATTTTACTATGCACAAAAAAAAAAAAAAAAAAAGATATTTATTTCTCACAATTTCAAGTTTAACCTATATATTGCAATTTTGAAATAAAAAACAGAAAAACCCAAACAAACAGTTATACTGTATACAGAAATATTATTACAATTTAAAATAATGCATTTAATCCTGTGTTGGTAAAGCTGAATTTTCAGCATCATTAACTCCAGTCTTAAGTCACATGATCCTTCAGAAATCATTCTAATTTGATGATTTGCTGCTCAAGAAATATATCTGATTATTGTTGTCAATGTTGATTTTTTTTTTTTTGATGAATATGAATAGTTCAAAGTAACAGCATTTATTTAAAATATAGTATTCATTTCTTTTTCTTTTTTTCAAAAAAAATAAAAATAAAAAATCTTACTGACCCAAAACTTTTGAATGGTAGTGTATAATGTTACAAAAGCTTTCTATATTAATTAAATGCTGGAAATTATATTTAAAAAGAAAACAGTTATTTTAAATTGTAATAATATTAACAATATAAATGCAGCCTTGGTGAGCATAAGAGAATTATTTAAAAAAAAATGAAAAAACTAAAGGTTTCATTAGTTAACTACTCTAGTTAACATGAACTAAGAATTAACAATAATTATACAGCATTTATTAATCCTGGTTAATGTTAATTCCAACATTATTAAAATTAAATGTTGTATTTGTTAGCGTTAGTTAATGCACTGCGAACTAACATGAACAAACTGTGTGTAGTCCAGTGGTTTGATGACGGCGCGCTCGGGTGAAAGATCACAAGAGTCAGACAGATGGGCACACAGTGGGGAATTTATAAGCTGCCACACTCTCCTGAACACACACACACACTCAAACATAGCAGCATAAACACTAGCAATGAATGATATTTAATAAAAAAAATTAAAAAAAAGATCCCAACAACCTTAATGGATTGCGCGCACACACTCTCAAACACTCTCAACCAGACGAGACCTTCTTGAAACCAATTCAGACTGTATTTGATAACATCTCTCAATGTTATATATAGTCTCAATGTTATAGTGATAACCTACTGACACACACTTATGGGTGTAAATGTTTTAAAGGGTTAGTTCAACCAAAAATGAAAATTCTCAAATTAATGACTCACCCTCAATTCGTTCCAAACCCATAAGACCTTCGTTCATCTTTGGAACACAAATTAAGATATTTTTGAGGAAATCCAAGAGCATTCTGGCCTCTGATAGAGTGCAATGTTATTCCACTTTCAAGGCCCAGAAAGGTAATAAAGACATTGTTAAAAATAGTCCATGTGACTATATAATGTGTCTGTGTTCTGATGTAGAACACGGAAGCGCTGCACTGTGTTTACAACATGAACAGTGTAGGAAACTGACATGGAAATGAGGAAATTGTTGAATAAATTCATTATTTTTGTTTGTTTTTGTGCACAAAAAGTATTCTCGTCACTTCATAACATTAAGGTTGAACCACTGTAGTCACCTGGATTATTTTAATGATGTCTTTACTACCTTTCTGGACCTTGAAAGTGGCAATAACATTGCAGTCTATCAGAGGTCAGAAACCTCTTGGATTTCATCAAAAATATCCTAATTTGTGTTTTGAAGATGAACAAAGGTATTACAGGTGTGGAACAACACGAGGGTGAGTAATTAATGACAGAATTTTCATTTTTGGGTGAACTATCCCTTTAATCAACTCAATCTAATAGATCAGTAAGGAGATGATGGATCTCATTTCTCAGTAGTGTCTCTACACTACATTTTATGTCTATTTTGGTAGTAATATGAATTTTTTGTTATTTTACCATTTTTTATTGCTAAGTTTTTACAAATAAACATTATTAAATTAGCCATCACATACTCTGTACATTTCTACAGAACTGGAATGCCTGTCATTGACTGAATTCAACAAATACCCAACTTAATTATTATGTTTGCCTCAGCAAATTTAAAATCCAAAATAAGTTTAAAGTTTTCAGATTCCATTTGGACCTGCTCATATATGACTGTAATTAAATAAATGTCTACTGACCAAAATATTCACAACAAGCATATTTCCAACACTAAACTGATCTTGTAAGCAGTCTTCAGTGAAGTGAATTAATGTACAATCACATAATGAGGGAGAGGGAGATGAATTCGTTCACAGCTGGAGGATACTTTAACAGACATGTCCTACATTAGCCTTCACACACACGCCGTTCAGAGACAGTCTGATTATGGCAGCAATTGATATGATAATCTTATGTGACATCTCTAGGTCTGCCGTGGGCTAGAGAGTTTGGAATAGGAAAAACAACATTTCTAACTAAACAAAAAGATGATAAGAAAACAATGAGTAAACGCAGACGATAAAAGCATGAATACAGTTCATCTGTCAGTTTTACAACAACACTATTATGTTTTCATCAAATGTTTTGAATGTATGTTGACAAACATTTCATTTTATTACAGATGACAGGACCTTTTGATACTTTTTTGTATAAACCACCTTTTTATTTTTTGTTTTTTCATAAAAAATAGTGTAGAATTTTAATATTCGCCATTTATTGGTTATCAGCCACAAGATGAAAATAGGTACTGGCTTTTTGGTCTCAAAGACAATTTTAAAATTGTTGCATCCCAATAAAATATACTACCATTTAAAAATTTAGGGTGGGTAAGAATTTTGTTTTGAAGTCTCTTATGCTCACCAAGGACCAAGGCTGCATTTATTTAATTAAATTTAGAGTCATAACAGTAATATTGTGAAATATTATTACAATTTAAAATAACTATTTTCTATTATAAAATTAATTTTATTCATGTTTTGGCAAAGATGAATTTTCAGCATTATTACTCCAGTCTTACAACAGTCTCAGAAATAATTCTAATATGCTGATTTGATGCTCAAGAAACATTTCATATTCTAATTTTAATATTGAAAACTGTTGTGCAGAATATTTTTGAAGGAACTGTGATACATGCTTTTCTTTGATTCTTTGATTAATAGAACCACTTTTACTGTTTCTTTTATCAATTTCATGAATCCTTGCTAAATAAAGGTTTTTTTTTTTTTTTTTCAAAAAAAATATCGTACTGACCCCAAATTTTTGAACTGTTACATTTATCAATTTCATGAATCCTTGCTAAATAAATGTTTTTTTTTTTTTTTCAAAAATATATCATACTGACCCTAAATTTTTGTACAGTTCGTGTTCATATTTCAAGGGAAAGTGCTCTGATTTCACAACTACATATATAACTTGCAAATTATAAAGTCATTAAAGTTGCCTGTCTACTCAACCAGACTTCATACATTTTCCTGAATTGCCACTTCTACCAAAGAAAAGCAGATTAAAAACTAGAAAATGTTGTCTTTTGAATAAGGAATTCTCTGCCTCGCTAGTTTTCAGAGAGAGACAGACATGAGCAGATAAACAAACACTCACCCCAGTTAAGGTCTTTATGTTGTGCAGTGCATTCTGGGCCTCCAGGGCAGCTTTCCGTGTGTAGAATGTGACAAAACAGCACCCTGGGAAAACAGACAGAAAGAGAGAGAGAGAGAGAAAGAGAGAGGTAAGCATTTTAAGCATGCAATAAGCCAAGTGAATTTGATCTTTTTCTTTTCGTCTCACTACCTGCTGAGAGAGAAAACAATCTCACTGCTGTCACACAGATCTCTGCCAAACTACACCACAGAAAAGATAAGGGATGAGGGAGAGAAAGACAAGCAGAATGAGAGGAAAGAGGCTAATATTTGATGCATAATAAACAGCCATATGGAGCGGGATTTTGGACCAATGAGATTTCACTGTGGGCGGGGTTACCCAGCTTGGCATCTAAGACATATGCTGCGCATGAATTTTACATTTGGTTCTACATTTGAATTTGACTTTACTTCGTGAAGGTTAAAAAAAAGTATGTTCTATATAGTATTAATGCGGGTAGTATAAATGAAATTCAGATGTACTACATCCATGTTGTTACTGTCATGCTTCACTGACATTTATAAATCCTCTGCTGTGGTCTCATGGGATAGTAAATTGTCCATTGAATGTGCACTTCAAAATCTCGGTGGAAGTAATACACTATTTTATCAGTCATCAGGGGACATGCTACTCTTTTGTCGTACAGTTTTCACAGTTAGGGATATATTCGGTTTCGGACGCAGCAATAGAAACCAAGTGACCAATGATACTTGGGTGCCAATACACCTCGTCAATAAGCAAGGACTAAAATAAAGCAATTTAATTTAATTCGATTCTGGGTTGGAATCAATTTTAAATCGTAAAAAAAAATTGTGATAGTTAGGTCAATAGATTTTTTCTCCCAGCCCTGCTAGTATGTGTGTCTTTTTGAACGATACAATAAATGAATAAAAAAATAACGCATAACAGTTATTTGCTTATTAAATGGACTACACTGGTCACATGTTTTTCTGTACAATCAGTGAGGATAAATTAATGCAAAGATGTGTTTTATTGATGTGTTACATGGACTTTTTACCAAACAGTCTTGTTATTGTTAACTAAAACTAAGACTAAAACTATTAAAAATCATTGTAGTTAATTCAAATAAAACTGAAATAAACTAAAATACAAATATTACAAATATTGCCTTGACAACTAACTGAAATTAAATAAGTTTGTTGAAGTATTAAAATTACTAACACTATAACTGAAATAAAATAAATGAAAGACAAACAGAAATATATATTATGTGTGTGTGTGTGTGTGTGTGTGTGTGTGTGTGTGTGTGTGTGTGTGTGTGTGTGTGTGTGTGTGTGTGTGTGTGTGTGTGTATTTGTTTGGCTTTTTTCATATTATATATATATATATATACATACAGCTATGGAAAAAATTAAGAGACCACTTAACATTGATTTCTAAACTTGGAGTGGTCTCTTAATTTTTTCCATAGCTATATATATATATATATATATATATATATATATATATATATATATATATATATATATATATATATATATATACAAAAGCACATAAAATTACTAAAACTTAAACTAAAACAAAAAATTAAAATATAAAAAGCATTTTCAAAAGGCATGTTCCAAATATTAGTAAATACAACAGTAGCATATAAATAATACTAAGAGCACTGCTTCAGACTCTAATTAAATACTAAATATGTGCCATGGCACTGTAGATTCAGCACTGTAAAGTGGTGCAGGAAACATTGAATGGACGTGTTCCAGTAACATTTGACAACCACAAAGTCACGATGCTTTTTGTATCCACCAAAAAAAAAAAAAAAAAAAAAGAGAGATGAACCAAAAGGCTCTGTCCTTCATCAGAAAAATAAAAACCAGTATATATACAGTATGTGTCTGCACACATCACTGTCCTTGACTAGGCATTGGAGTACAGAAGTACACATTAAACACACACACAGAAAGATATACAGAGCCGACTAACAGAAAGAATCAGCTGGGGACCTTTGTATGTGTGTGTGTGTGTGTGTGTGTGTGTGTGTGTGTGTGTGTGTGTGTGTGTGTGTGTGTGTGCAGCTAAAGCAAGCTGAAAGTGCTGGCATGTTTTATTTAGAGAGAAAAGAGAAGAGGAACAAGAAAAAAAAAAATGAGTGAACTGAATCCTCTTTTACTGCCAGGGAGAATTTTGGCAGGATAAACTAAGGACTCTCTCGTCCCTGGCAACAGTGCAGTCCAGTCTGTGGCCAAAACAACCCTGTTCCCAGTGTAACACACACACACCAGACACTAGTAAGCGATCATACACATTTAAACTCCCAACATGCCTGAAACATTCCCATCAGTCAACATTGACAATGGTCGTGGTTGGGGGACTTAATGGTTCTGGGCCATTAACACAAAGGTTGCAGGTTCAATCCCAATTAAGTGTGACCCAGGAACTGAAGTGTTAATGAGATCCCTGTTCCGATTAATCATCATTGTGCCTGAAGTAAAACACTGACCCTAGAGGTCTCAAAGTGGAACTGTATCTAGAATTAGGGTACCATAGGAACCTCAAAATGCAAGAACCTACTAAATAGACATGTAGTCTTAGCCTCAGAACGTTCGCTGACTGTCTGAAGAATGTTTTATGCAAAAAATTTCAAGAGTTATCTCAAAACTGTGAGCATAAAGGCCTGTTCACACTAATGACGATAATTATAACGATAAAGATTAGTTTTACAAATCTTTCTATGATATCATTGGAATCATTTTCAGAAGGATTTTTATCAAGCTGATGAGCGATAGATACATTGACAGCCAATCAGAATCTATCCTGACCAAAATGAGCTTCAGTTTTATAATCCTGTAGGTATAAAAAAAATGAGAAACATCTGATATAGGGTTGGGGCGGGGTGTTCACAAGAGTTTTGTGTACAGGGGTTTGAGTTAATACCACATGAGCCTAAACACTCCACAGCTACTCTAACAGTAATACTACATGAGCCCATAATACTCCAGCAGTATTAAGTAACACTCCACACCATCAAGACTTGGAACGCATCGTACAGTTGCGTAAGACTAGTGAAGGTAAAGATGAAAATAAAGTTAAGAAATTAGACCGCTATGACGGATGAGCCATGCTCAAACCTGTTGTAATATAGCTGAAATCCACAAACCTGAGACCTAACAGTTGATCAATTAATGTGCTAATTTACTGTGTTGCTTAAACTACATATGCTGCAGGATGGTGTTAGGGTGGGGGAAATTATTAATAATAAATTGCACTTGTGTTGTATCTTTGTAGGGTACTTTCAGATTTTAGGAAGGGGCTCCCTACGAAGCAAATTTGTTTTTGTTAATTTGTTAGTACATTTTGGCATTAAAAAGTTTATTAAAAAACTGTTGGGCTAAATATGATTGATTGATTGATTGATTGATTGATTGATTGATTGATTGATTGATTGATTGATTGATTGATTGATTGATTGATTGGACATATATTCACATCCATACTCTCATTTTCTTCATTGTAAAATGGCATTGACGCATAAAGGAAATAGGTTAGTATACATAAACCGGAAAATGTACCGCATGAGCATGGCAACAATTCCCATGCACACTTTAAATCTTTCTTGTGAGGACGCAAAACTTATCTGGAGTGCACAAGAATGTTTCTCGCACCTACACAAAAGTCTGTATAATTTTAATTTTGCAAAGGTCCCTTTAGGGGCTTCGTAGTTTTTACATATCATTCTCCTGTTTTAAACATATTTATGTCCAAAACCATTAACCCTTTCACATGTAAGTTTAAAATATTCTGGCTGACCCCCCCAGGGTGCTTTTTTCAAGGAGACCATTACTTAGAACATAACTCTTTAGTGTTTCCATTGTGACATGTGATTGCTTGGAGGGCTTAAAAAACAGAAAAAAAATTCAATAGTACAGTATTTTATTTATTAAAAAACAAAGCCAAAACGTCAAGCCAAAACGAATTAAAAAAATCTCTTTTTTTTAACGCCATTCCAGCTTCTATTGCTATATTCAAGGTGAGAAACAGAGTTATTTATTGGAAATAATACTAAATAAGATGCAAAACGAATTAATTTAAAGTGAATCTGTAGCCTACCTTTCTCATTCGGCACGAATCCAACTGTTTTCATTTTTAAGACGAATGCTAAACTATTATTTATTATATGAGCTTTGTACTTCTTTGGCATTATCGACGTAAAACATCATCCTTCATATAACAGCACAGTGAGGCGGTGGTCACGAGTGGTAAACGGCAGACTGTATTACATAATTGAATTGAGCAGTGTAGACTGTATTTTATTTTAATATTTAACAGGCCGCGATATCAAGTAAGCAATGCAATAATCAGTGTGCATGCGTGAGGCGCCGGCGCGACCACTGGATTTGTTTTCTTTCTATAAGACAGTAAACTATCTCCGTAATTTATGGTCATACAGGTAAAAGCAAGACATAATTCATACATTTACAAATGTCACAAATAACGGAAACAAGCAGAATGTCTGTTTCCTTTCCTAGATCTTTGGAATGCGCCACAAATAACCACTTTCGTTTTGTTAATCTGTAGACCTAATTATTTAAGTGAAATATTTTGCGTAGCCTATAGGCCTAAATATTCCCTTTTATTTTATATGTGTTATGTAGGTAGGCCTAGTTTTCTCCGTTCACAGAAGCGCTGCAGATGCGTGATGTGATGTTGAAAATTGTAGGCTACTATCCTGCAATTTTCGCTGGTTTCAAAACACACAACAAGCTGCATATTACTTGACATTAATTTCACTTAAATGTAGGCCTAATACTTGACGGTTGGTGACGTATATCACGGGAAAAACTAATGCCAGGGCATTGCCATTGTGACTTACCTAACCTATGATGACTTGACAGCTGAGCTGAGCTGGGCATGCATCTCACTTTAGAGCAGCTCGGGCATCTCACACACAGCCTGAGCGCGTCAGCGCGGGCATCTCACTTTAGAGCTTGAGCGCGGGCATTTCACTCACGTTGGATGCGTCAGCGTCACTTTGCATAGGCTGTATTATTTGAATTCGTGATTGGTTGACTGGCAAATTAAAATATTAAACGGAACAATAAAATAATGTTATTAACTGTTTAATGGCCATTTCAAATTAGCGTTTCTGTTCAGAACGATTAAATTTGATTTTGTTTCCGTTTCTGGTTACGTTCTGGTCAAAATTTTGTTTGTTTCCGGTTTTCGTTTTCGTTCCTTAAACCGGTTCAGAGCCCTGATTGCTTGTCATGTGACACACCACAGCCACAATAGTGCTGTATGACTGACGATCTGCTTTTATTTCATTTTTTCTTTTTTATTCAAAATATTCAGAAATTTGTTAACTGTAGCATGAAATATCTGATATTCCAATTGTCAAATAAGTGCAAGTGGATGTTTTTTTGTTGTTTAAACACCTTTATAATGATAGCTTTAGTTGAGCTATACCTCCATGTTAGTTCAGAGAATCATATCTGTTGGATTTACAACACATGAATTTATCCGAAATACATGAAAGTAAGTGAACAGGTGAACTGGGAGGAGAATAGAGTAAACTTACTTACACAATGTGTTAAAGTTACTTACACAATGTGTATCTGATATGAATAAAACATGTTGTCTAATTATAATGGAAAGGATTGTTATTGCCACTTCCATAGACATTAGTGTGTATTTTACAAACTGTAAATGTATTGTTTTGTTAATGCTTAATTTAATACACAGTAGTGATAGTAGTAGTAGTGTGTATTTAAATGTCTGAAACCTAAAATAAACATTATGTGGTTGAAAACACTGCATATTTGTGATATATAAAAAGTGCTGAACAGCGGCTTTGGCTCAGCACCAGCCAAAGTGCGAAAGCACATTTGAATTTAGCAGTTGATCATGTGATGCACTGACCATTCTAATCACACCGGTGTGATTGTACGCATCAAAGGGTTAAAACGCTGCATCCAAAACAATGCTAATACATCAAAAAGCCAGCCAATAAGATCTTGTTCATTCTTGTGTTGTCAGCAAAAGTGAAGGAAATGTAGTCTTTCTCGACTCTGCCAGCGACACATTCCTTGGCTGTTGACAGCGGTTCATGTTTAATCGTGTTGCGACACTGGAAACTTTTGACTATCCTAGGCAAAGAGGTCAGAACCATCACCCTCAAAGTGTTTTCTACATCCGTACGTGGCAGGACTGCTGACGTACGGTCTGAAAGCCCGAGCCTCACCTGAGACAGATAAGACAGGATAAAACCACGAGGCGTACAACCGCCTCAAGAGCTCCGTGACTGTCCGTACTCGTGCTGAGACTCGCTGACGGGCGGGATTCCATAATATCATCATATTGATGGACAAAACGAACCGCCCATAACGTTTTACATCTCATTTCACTCTAAAAATGTGTCACATTATGGAAGTATAACAGCTTTAGAATAGTATTTTCGTGTTGACTGTAAATGAAAATGGGTTGAATGCCAATTATACTCAGATTCCATTTTGATCTGTTATACGAGACAGACTGTCCAATGGCCTACGGTTATGGACTTAATACCATGAAAACACACACACACACACATATATATATATATATATATATATATATATATATATATATATATATATATATCTGTTAGAATACATTTCAATACATTAGCATAGCACATCTGCATTTGGCCTTAGAGGACACACACACACACACACACACACTTGTATCATTCTGTGGCTGTGCTACGTGTCCAGGGACTGAAAAGGATGCACACACAAACGCATCCATTCATCTTGTGAGCATGTAGGCGTGCGTATGTGTGTGTGTGACGGACTTCAAAGGCAGACAGGAATACATCTTTACTAAAGAACCCCAGCTGCTCAGGGCCATTTAGCCCTGGACCGCTCTCGCATCACTCAATCAACAAGGGACAGTCTGTTTCTATGTGTGTGCGTGTGTGAGGACCGTTCTAAATTGCAGCCCGGCTCTGATAAACAATTCCTGCTCTTCACCTCTGGGTGCATTTATATTCTATGCTTCGTTCTAGTCTCACACACAGACACACACACACACACACAGGCGATCAGTGAGGCCGTCTGTTCGGAAGCACCTCCCTGCTGATGCTCAGGCTATGGCGGCCAGGCAGGGACATACGAGGGGCGCAGGACGCGACGTCCCCCTATGAATTGGCACAGCATGTGTGTGAACGTAGATTACACTGCTGAGACTGCAACTCAGCGGAGTTATGCACTCTTGCTGGGATGTGTGCAAGTGTGACTACTTTTCCACTGGGTGCTGGTGCCCAATCTGTAACAATTCGGTACATTTCCACTGAAGAAAAGTTGTATCTGGGTTGAAAGAATATTACAAGTCTTAAACCATAAAAGCACTAACTTCAGTGGCCAAGGGGGTGGAATATTGTCCTCACTGCATGAAGCTAACAAAACCACAACTCAAGATACAAAAATAGATTGCTTCAAATATAATCCAGTTGTCTACACTGCTGCAATGCAACTTGGTGGACAGTATGGCATGCAAAAACATAAAAAAATACTCCAGCCATTTACATCCAGCCACTTTATATTTAGTCTATCTTAAAAAAAAAAAAAAAAAAAAAAAAATATATATATATATATATATATATATATATATATATATATATATATATATATATATATATATATACATGGTTACATATATACATATATATATACATGGTTATTGTGGCCAAAAGAATTCACGATTACAATACATTGCGATATCTAAAGAAAGTAGAAACCTTGAAAAACCAAAACATTGTTATCAGTCAAATTCATCTTTACTTTGTTTATTTTGTGTTATGCTTTAGCCAGTGAATCAAACCATTGAATACAACAATTACAATGATTGAGACAACAATTGTCTGAATTGAGAAGAAACTATATTATTTTTTTATATTATTATTGTATACAGTGATAAAGGCTGTGTCGATTAGCATTGTATTATAAGTATACATTACCCTTACAAAAAAAAACAAAAAAAAAACAAAGACTTAAAGAACACGAATAAACCATATACTGTTTGTCACAATGGTGTATTAATTCTCTTCATGTTTAATCAGTCAAAGCGTCTCTATCTGCATTTTATTCAGCTAAAGCGATGTCTTTGTCCATATTAGGGATTTCCTGGAACGTCAAAATTTTAATACTTCTATGCGTCTCACTTGTGGAGTTTCTGTGTCGAGTATGAATGAAACGAATTACATGAGAGGGTTTAGTGCTCTATAATGACATTGCCCTATTTTAGATAAAAATACAACAAAAATATTCCTCTCTAAAGATATTTGAAGTAAAAATCCATATGTTTTTATCCATATGAGCACATTTTTTGACTAAAAGCCATCAAGGGATGTAAACATAACAAAACAAAACACAGAAAGGCGTCAACAGTTGACAGGTTAAGATATATTTCCAGTTTCAAGACTAGCAAAATAATTGCAACTTAGGGTACGTTTACACGACAACGATATGCTTAAAATTGAAAAGTTTTTCCTATGAGTTTTCAGCGTACAGACGACACCATTGTCAAAACGATCCCCATTCACGCAAATCCGTGAAAACGACAAAAAACGCTGTATTCTGCTGCCAGGCCATTAGATGGCGATGAAACACTATAGACTGAACACGTAATACGCATGTGCATGACGTCATCGTCTTCACAGATTTGCGTTTTTGTTGCTTACACAGAGGCCATTTTCAAAAACTTGCACTTTGAAACTCTTTTTCAAAAGTTTGCGTTTTCAGGCCACCAAAACACCATTGTCGTGTAAATGAACGGCCAAAGTGCATAAAAAGTTTTTCTTTTTTAGTTGAAAACAGTATTGTGTAAACAGCCCCTTACTTTCTGTATAGTGGCAAGATAAAGGACATGGAGGTTGGTGAACAGGTTGGTGGTTTTGCCCCCTTTTGCACTCACTGTTGGTAGAGACTGTCCTCTTATCGGACGACATGCATAGTCTTCTGCTTTATGACAGATGGCAGCGTTAAGGTGCAATACCGCCACCTGTTGTACTTTGGAATGTCAAGCAAGTGGTGGCACTGGATTATTTACGTGTCATTTTATCATATGTGTACTATTCGTTTTAAATATGTTTATCGCAAGATATCGTCACACTCTTAAAATATCGATATCGTGTTAATTATTTGCAAAAATTCGTACCTATTGTATGTTTTGAATATCACGGTTATCTTCAATACCGGTATATCACGACACCCCTATTCTAAATATTTATTGCATAAATATTATGTTTTTATTTTTTATGTATATTAATTTTATATATGATATGCGTGAATTAAATTTTAATTGTTAGATGAATAAAGTTCATATGTTGAAGCAAGTTCCCAAAAATAAGTGTAAAACTCTTAAAGAAAAGCTAAATAAAGACTGCAATGTGTCATGTTTGCTTGTGGGCAGGTTATGTATTAAACTAGTTCTTTGTGTCAGTGGAAAGTCATGGAAACTGAAGTTAAGTGTGTGCAAACTGGAGTGAGATCTCACGTTATCTAATATTGTGTGTATGTGTTGCTTTAGGACACTTCAAATTGAGTCCTGTTAACTGGCCCACTTTTCTTAATATAATCCACCCATTAATTGGTCATTTTAAAAGGTGGAAAAACTGTCCTTGTGGGGGAGAAAATGGAAAGCCAAATCCTTTTTTAGAGAAAATCTGTTCTAATTGGTGGACGCCACAGGGAAAGACAGTGCCAGTGAGACGGGCGGGAAGTTAACGCTCACCTTGCGACTTTGTTGGTGGAGAAATCTTTCAATACGGTCTAATTTAACAGCCGGAGCCACGCACAGACGACCTTTTCCTAAGTGAAAATGGGTTAGAGTAGAGCTGAAGGCTAGCGGCGGCCATTACGGCCCAGCGGCTGTGTCAGAGGCCTTGATGAAGCTGGACCTGAGAGAGGCACTCTAACTGCAGCTAACTGAACTACAGGAGCACTCATCACCGTGTCTGAAAGCCAATCACACACCTGAGCTCTGGCGGAGATACCCGTTGCAAAGCCTGTGTGTGCGCAAGAGAGTACAGGACTTGAGTAATGCTCTCCCACTCGGCCCTGACTCATCCTCCATAAGAGTGAGAGGATGGGCGGTATTGTGAAAGTGTACATGCCATCTTCCTGTCTGAGTGTTAACAACTCCACAGAACCGAGGTTAACGCCTACGCTTTAGCGCTATTCTGAAACCAAGCGAGCTACTTTGCTGTCTACCGCCTACATAGGCACCATCGGAACCAAAACTGAACCTCATAAGTGACTGATTTGGAACATTACTGCACTCTATGATCATATTTATAAGGAGCGGACATGGACGCTACAACAATGTCGTAATTATGAGTGGTAAACTCTTCTCGGACTTTCTGAGTTGAGGCCGTGCATATTACACTACCACAGTGGAAGCTAACTGGCATTGATCATAATTGTGTTTTAATTATTAATGTTGACGATAATTAGTTTGTATGCATTTTACAAACTGTTTATGATGAATAAAGCTAAAGCTAAACCAAAAGCTAACCAAGAAAACACACCTCATTTAGCCGGTGAATGAGGAATCATACTAGTGTGACCTAGTCTTGCGCAACCAGAACTTCAGACTGATGGACTCCATAGCAGCTTTCATTGGCCAAATGCCGTCAAGAGTAGGGCTGCATGGTATATCGCATGAGATTGTCACGCGCATTTCGTCAGTAAAGCCGGTTCCCTGATTACCGCTAAATCGCCATCACCTGCTTTCAAATGGAGCGGCATTTAACTAAATCTAACTAAATTTGGCGATTTAGCGGTAATCAGGGAACCGGCTTCACTGACGAAATGCGCGTGACAATCGCATGCGATATATCGTGCAGCCCTAGTCCAGAGGCCATCTGATTTATATGTAAAGCAACTGATCACAGTTCGTTTTGTTCCGCATCATGTTTAGGAGCGTGAAAATGTAACGTCAATGTCCCTACAATTACAGACCGGTGTGCAAAACTCTTGGATGTATTTTAAAGAGTCTATGCCGTAAACTTTACATATTTCACATACTTTTGAAAATCTAGCGTTTGATCCCGATAAGCGCTTATTGTCACAGTTGTAAACACAACAGCGTTCTTCTTCCAAGAGGGGGTTCGGCATCACGGCATCTTTGTTTCCAGGCGGACCGCTAAAAAACGCGACACACACGTCTCCCTTACATCCTGTAGAATTCAACCAATCACATGGCGACTTTAAAAAGTGTGCCATATGCATCAGACGTTCAGTCAGTGGTCCGTCTGAGGCTGGGACTAAGCTTCATAGAGCGTCGAAGCTTTACAGATTTTTTGTTTTGAATCAGTGGTTCGGAGTGTTTATCAAACTGCCAAAGTCACAAGAACCATTGAAATTTCAAAATGCTTGGAAACACTTATGACGTAACGAAGCCTCGTTTACTGAAATCACGTGACTTTGGCAGTTTGAGACACGCTCCGAACCACTGATTCGAAACAAAAGATTCGCAAGGCTTCGAAGCTTCATGAAGCAGTGTTTTGAAATCACTAGATATTGTTGAATAAAGTTATTTTGTTTTTTTGCCGCACAAAAAGTATTCTCGTCGCTTTATAACATTAAGGTTGAAGCACTGTAGTCACATGAACTGTTTTAAATATGTTTTAAGTAACTTTCTTGGCACTGAAAGTGTTAAACATCTTGCTGTCAATGGAGGCCTCAATGAAGCATCAGATTTTATCAAAAAATATCTTAATTTGTGAACTTGATAAACGAAGGGCTTATGGGTGTGGAACAGGGATGGAAATTAACTTTTTTGTCCACCGGCCACTGTGGCTGGCGGATTTCAAAATCTGCCAGCCACTCAATGCTTTTACCAGCCACTTTCTTGTTTTTAACCGACAATGTGTAACTGCATGTGAAAATTAATACTACAAGATCTACAATACTTAAGCAGTTTATTTAAACCATGAACTGATATACATTTCAGTACTGTTGTTTCTTTCAAACCGCCACCGGCGGGAGGGTCAAAGTGACTGACAAGTTGCGGCAACCAATCGGAATCCTCTCAAGCGAGGACCTGTACATTCCGACTGGTTGCCGCCGAACCGCGTCATAGCTCATTACCATAAAGATGACCTGATTTCAACTCTCCTCGACGCTCTCAACGTCCAGGACGCGCTGCGCCGCGCCACGCCGCTCTCGCCAGCTCACATTGAAAATGAATGACTTGCTGTCAATTTGACGCTCTCGCCGCCGGCGGTGTGAACACAACTATGGGAAGCCAAACACACAAAAAAATGTAACGCCACATTTTTTTTGAAGGTGTGCCTCCTCTAAAAGTGTCCGCCGTCCAAGTGAAACAGTATGCTATTTTTATTTACCCGCCACGGTGGCCGGTAGGTGAAGCGAGTTTACCCGCCACAACACAAAATCACCCGCATTTGGCTGGTGGCGGGTGCTAATTTCCATCCCTGGTGTGGAACGACATGAGGGTGAGTAATTAATGACAGAATTTTCATTTTTGGGCTTACTAACCCTTTAATAGCACACATAGGGGCCATTCACACAAAATTCTACAAGGTTTTCCTTTTGCAGTATCTTGCGCTCAAGTGAACAAACTTTTCTAGAGCCCCATTATGCTATTTTAAAAGTTCCTAATTTTGTTTTGAGAGATTGAGAAAGATATGGATGGAGGATCCAAGGCAGAAAAAGAGAGACAGGAAGTGAAGAAGCAAAACAGGAAGTCAGAGGCTCAAGCTAACACTTTACACATGTGAGCAAGTTTACATGACACCCTTGTGCTGCGATGGCGTGTGTTATGCATTAAAGACAGGAAACGCACACTACCTTTGCTCTGTGGTGGGTTCTGACTGCGATCTCGCAGTATGTTGATCTGGTAGACGGCTCCATACGGCTCAAAAAGCTCCTTTAACTCTTTCTCGGACCAGGATCGAGGGATCTGACCCACAAACATCTTAATGGCGTCCGGATCAGGCTGGTCTGAGTGTTCCAGGGCGCCGTTCATCTTCCCAGCTGTACCGTTACTGCAGAGAGAGAGAAAAATCAAGCTTAATGGAGTGTAAACCATGGTCTGAAAACACTGGAAGATGTAAAGGAAGGTGGTGACTGAGAGAGGTTGGTCTCCAAGCTCACAGCGAGATCAAATTTGGGCCGGACAGATCGACAACTGCTCCTCATTAAAGCAGGAAGACACTGAGACACAAATGCTGATTAAAATCACAACAGTGTTATTACACTCAGCATGTGTGCTGTATTGTTTGTGTGTGTGTGCGTGTTGATGTTGTGTTTACAGTCCTGAGCAGGTACACATCTGACTCTGTTCTAGGTTTAATAAGCTCTATCGCCATGAAAAATAACTTTTACTTGTTCCCCTTTTTGTGATAAAACAAAGAAAACACATGTTTACAGCACATTTATAATGGGCGTCTACTGGGCAAGCATCGCAAATGATAAATATACACAGTGTTTGAAAGTATCATCCAAAGATTGAGATTATTGTGATGAAATTGCTTACTAAACTTGTCTGTGCAACATTATACACAATTTGTCAACTCATGTCATGACGATGTAAAGCCAAATTTGCCTATAAAGTAGCTGCATCGATAACAAAACTTTTAATGACAAACATTTATTTCATCTAATACACTTGCCCTGAAAATACCATTTTGATTTGTGTATACAAACCGAGAGACGAGCCTAAATTATTTTAACAGCATGTCACAAATGCCGTTCATAGAGCTGCAGCATGAACTGAGCTCAGAATTTTGCCATCTTGAGCGACTGACTTTACCAGAATTTAACAAACTTGTGACATGATAAAAATGGCTAAGCTGAGTCAAGGTGCGAAACAGATCCGTGTGACCCCTAGACGCCCATGATACTGGTTCAACGAGTTCATGAGGAATTTCGTGCGCTTGTTTCAGTTCCAGATGAAAGCACTCAAAGAGAGAATTATCGACCCACCACACACACACACACATACATACATACACACACATTTCCTTTTTTTCCCAGCTTACAAATAACAAAACGAGTGAACCAACCTGGACAAACTACAAAAAATCATTGAGTGTCTACTCGATTTTATTTCAGTTTGTGTTTGCTGATCGAAGGCCAACCTGCCTGTTGCCCTTCAACTGATATGAAAATTAATGAAAATCAAATAAATAAATACTTCTATCTTCAGTGAAGAAGTGTAATAATTTCCTCATGAGACTAATTATCGCGCTAAGCATTCTGTGAGGAAGCCTTCTCCGCCTGTTTCAAGATAACTGCTCAAATTTCTTCCCTTCGAAACATGCATCACTCCAAGGACATTTTGACATGAATTAAGCACTATTCTCTGTACAAAGAAGAAATGATTTCTTTTCTCAGTAAACTGTGCCAGTCTGTCAGTGTCATCAAAAGCTCATGTTCTTGAGGAAATAAGTAGATCTGAGGAAATGGCATACCCTTAAAGGGAACATAACATACAATAACATAAATACCTTCCATACATAGCCTTCATGACATACATATGAAATTTGATATAATATTTTATAATATATGTAATAGTGATATAATATAATTGATATACTAGTGATATAATATAAATTATATAATAGTGCTGTCAAATTGATTAATCACAATTAATTACATCTAACTTAAAGGTTTGAAAATATAGGTGTGTGTGTGTGTATACACACATATAATATAAACAGTTAACACACATATATACTTTTATGTTAGATGCAAACATAAAAGTTGTACATATTTACAGACCTTTTTATGTTGGATGAGATTAATCGATTTGACAGCACTAAAAAAGACAAACTAAGCTGCATAAAAGCCAATCAGAAATCACCAATTATGGCAATAAATAAATAAATACTGGAAAACATAAAAATAAAAAAAATAAAATGTTAATGATGGAGTATTGCTTAAAAAATACTGACAAAACACTTTTATAAATGTTACTTTCTAATTAATAAATGAATGTCAATTAAATATATTAAAGATGTGTTAAAAGAAAGTTTTTAGTTTAAGAAACAAATATATACACGTATAAATCTAGCATTACACTTCAAATATTTACAATGTTAAGGGAAAAAAAAAAACTATTAAAAGGTATAAAAAGAAAAGCTACAAAAATGTAGAATATTTGTAGATTTGGGTAAGTGCAGAATTACCCAGTACACAAATCGGTTGAATACATCCTGAGGCCTGAGGCCAAGATGGGTCTATATATGTCTATATATACATATATATATATATATATATATATATATATATATATATATATATATATATATATATATACATATATATATATATATACACACACACACATATATAGTACACATTTACGGATTAGAAGTGAAAACAGCCATGAAGAAACATTCACAAACTCTCATTTCTCTTTAAGCCGATGAAGTGATTTGTCATTCTATTCAAAAGAACAAGGCCTAAGTTAAAGAGCAGCAACAGATAAAGAGAAAAGGTTGGAGGTAGAGAAAACAGACACAGACCTCTGGACTCGATTCATCCATCTCTTGCAGAAGGACCCTATTCTCTCCGCGGAGACGCCCAAGTCTTTGAGCGACTTAAAGGACATTTCTGCATGCACGGCGGGAAAGCCGCCCTCTCGGGTCCCCACAGCAACCGCTGCTCAGCTACCCCCACCCCAATAAATCCCCCGGCAGTTACCACGGTGATAAGGGTGCCCCTTGCCGCTGATCAAAAAGCAATAATGGCGAAAAAAGCGAGCATGACACGGGCAGAGGCCAAGAGCCAGAAACTGACTCTGATACAGAGAGAGAGGGATGGGACTGCGAGTGTCAGGGTGTTGTGCGTGTATGTGTGCGCTTGTGTGTGTCACAATTAGTAATTGTTTCGTTCGACAAGGCCCGGCTACAGGAATACAAAGGCACAAGTCACAGGAAGCCTGTAACAGTGTGCTGTAGGACACTCGCACACACTGGCCTGGGGTTGGGAATCAAGAACCAGTTCTTAAACAGTTCCTTTAAAAAAATGCTGGAATCGAATGAATTCCAGAAACAGTTCTGACAAACATTTGAAAGTGATTCCAATGATATCGTTTCTCTGTGCCGCTATCGTTATAGTTGTGGTGTGGACTCTGCTATTCTTTTAAATTTAGAACAATTTTTAGGACTATATCTTTACCGTTATCGTCCTCGGTATGAACGGGCCTTAAGGAGAGAGGCCACTGACAGTTTAAACACATTGTCCTTTATTTGGACCATCTTTCTTTCACTCAACTGTGCTGACAAGGTAGAGAGAGAAAGAAAAAGAACCAGACACAAGGTGAAAATAAAAGTGTTTTTGTATGTGTGTGTGTTTGTCTGTCTGAATGTAAGTCCTAAGGCTCAGATTAAGTTGTCAAGTGGATCCACTACTGCCATAGCATTCTATCTCTCTCTCGCTTTCTTTCTACCCACTTCCCTCTCAATTTGAGTCAATTGTCTGCCTTAATGGCTTAACTAGACCTTCCATCAGCCTGGGCTGCTCTTAAGGTGTGTGTGTGGGGATTGCTGATGTAAGGAACTCTGATAGGCCGCAGGCTCACAGACAATCACTCACTCATGTACTTACAAGCAAGCACAATAACAGTGCAAGCCAGCAAGGCAATCATTTGTGCATCTAAAGACGGCTTGGATGGTTACATAAACGCAATATAACAAATTATGGTTGGAGACAGTAATGGTTAGACTGAGGTTGTTTCAGGCCTGAGCATCCTCTATAAACGGTTAATTTGACTTTAGAACATTTATGGTGTTTTAAAATGTGTTTTATATATATATATATATATATATATATATATATATATATATATATATATATATATATATATATATATATATATATATATATATATATTATATATAATGTGAAGAGTTAGGTTCCAAAATGCAATTTTGCCCAAAAAAATGTGATATCCGTCGTGTTATTCTGTTATGTTTCACGACAGCATCAAACTTCTGTCACGGCCCCCAAAACTGAATCATGAACAGTTTTTAAAAGACGTTTTTAATACCTATGTACTCGGCAAATGTGTTTATTTTAACTGTGTGGTGGCGCCAGATACTCTTTAAGCGGGAATGAAAAACGGAGACATAATTAATTTATAGCATTAACAAGATGACTCATTGAGTTCATTTTAGGAGCGATGACTGAATGTATTTTTAGTCAAATGCCTGTACATAAGATTAGTATTGACAAAGTTCAGAGGTTGTCATATATGTGAATCAACTTGTATTTGTGAATCAACTTGTGTTGTGTGTTTTCAATATGAAAAATAACTTTTATATTGATGGATTAACTGCATTTTGAAAAAAGAAAAAAAAAAAACGTGGATGAAAAACATCATGGACTTATAGCATTGTGGGGGGAAAATAATCAGTTTTTATAATAAACCTTTGAAAATCTAAATCTAGATTTGAATTTTTAATGTTTTTATAACCAAAAGATGCTATGTGAATGTCTGAAACAGAAAATAGTGGTTTTCATCTAGCCACTTTCTTAGTAAAGAAAACACGTATTTACTCAAATTAATCAAAATGGATTTATAGCGTTTTGGAACCAAACTCTTCAAAATGTATTTATTTATATGTATGTAGTTATTTTATTTTTATTTGCAATGATATGGGGTATTGCTACACCATTTACTGTATTATCCCTAATTAAGGCAAAATGGCAAAAAAAAAAAAAAAACTTCATATTTGCTTACTTTTTGTTCAATTATATCAAATTGTGTTATTGCGTGCATAATTTAGTAAACCAAATGGCCATGTTATACATATTTTTTCCACATGTCATGTGTAAGGCTCCATATATATACACAAATTATATATAATTCATTGCCATGTTATACATATGTTTTCTGCATGACATGTGTGAGGCTATATTATATATATATATATATATATGGCTAAGTATGTGAACCTGAACATCTAAACTGAGAGAAATATAATAAATACAGTTATATAAAGGTACAGTGCATTAAAAAAATGTCACAGTGGACTGATAGGGAGCGAAAAGAGGGGGAAAAAATGCAAGTAGACTGTGAAAATGAAACTAATTTGGATACAAAATCCCTCTTCCACCCATTCCACACACATTAGTTGACAGGCAGCTGGGGGGAAGTCGCAAACCTGTAATTTCCTCGGTTTAAAAAAAGCACAGCTGACAAGTGTGTGTATGTGTATGTAAGCAGGAGAGAGTGGGAAAGAGTATGAAAACGTGATTTTTACTTATTTTTCCAATCATCACTAGAAGTTAACACCGCCTGTCTGACAGCTGTGCTGTCGTATCTCTCCCTCGCTGGCGACAGGTGATGCTTTAATTCCACTCATCAGTTAAGCTTTATGATCCTAATTAATCTCATTGGTCATAAAAACAAGGCGTTCTGCTCAGAGCGCTGAAAAATACTCAATCCATCCACACTTAATAGGGAAGATTTATCTCTGTTTCTCCATGGTTCATTTATCGCTTTATTTCTCTGTCTTTCTTTCAATGTGTCATAATTCAGGGCTTGTCAGTCACATTTATGATGAGGAAACCATCCGTTCAGTGACCCTGTATGCTAAATGTCCCATTTGGTGTCAAATGTGTGAAAATCAAATATTTATGACTGAGACAGTTCATTCTGCGATTTTGTTTTAGCACATAATGGCTTTGTCTAAAAACCTAGTGAGCTGCCTTGTTCGGCATAGTAAGAACGTACAAATAATCAAATCATACATAATTGGTCATCATAGGCAAGTACAAACATTTTTTGGCATCTTTGGTATGTACAAATATCCATTTTGAATGCATTTATAGGGTTCACAGGTACATCTTCAAGTTCAAACTACATATTTTGGGTGTCGTAGGCCCATATGAACATTTAAACAGTACGAATTTTAGGGCATTACAGTCTGTTTGAACATTCAAATCATTTTAGGTACATACTTTTTAGGCGTAATTAACACACAATTGAGACAGTATTATGGTTTATCTGTGTTCTTCAAGCCATCTTGGGTATTTTCATAAGGATAATGTATAATGCAATGCCAATCGACATCACTGTATATAATACTATAATATAATTTCTTTTTCATTTCTATTTGACTGACAGCATTCTTTTTTTTTTCAAGATATCAATAGATATCGAGATATACTGTATGGATATTGAAATTAAACACTTTTTTGGGGGTATCATAGGTGTACATTAACATTTAAACTGTCTGCATTTATGGGCAACCTAGCCACGTACCACGTATGTTCAAAAGGTACACATTTTTGGGATTGTAGGCTGCGTGACCGTCATACAAACGTTTGAACCGTACACATTTCTTACCCATCGTAGGCGATACAAACATTCTAATCATACACTTTTTTGGGAGAAATCATAGGCACATATAAATGTTTAAATCATACACATTTTTGGCCAACATAGGCATGTGCCAATATTCAGGCTGTGCGAATGTTGTATGATGCACTAACTGTAATACTGAACATTTTTTGGACCTCATATCCCAATGCAAACATTAAACTGTACACATTTTTAGTCATTGCAAGCTTTGCGAACATTCAAAAGGTACACATTATTAGGTGATGTAGTCACGTACATGCTTTCAATTATTGGGCATTATCTGTATGAAACTGCATTCAATCCTGTCAATCTTCAAACTTATGATGCCCAAAAATGCTGTCTAGATAGGCAGCTTACTAGGATCTGAAACAGCCAATGATGAGCATTTGTCCTTTCATATGTCCTGACCAAGGTAAGTAGACTTAACCACACACACACACAAATTTTTACACATCAAGGTCAGACAGGCAGTGTGACTCCAGGAAGATATTTCCTGTCATCACGTTCGTCAATTGTCAGGGAGATCAAACTCCGTCTATATTTAGAAAAAAATCACCTAGGACAAACTGTTTCCTGTATAAATCATATACAAAGTCAGTCAACAACAAAGAAAACCTACAAAATAAAAAAAGAATCATTTTTCAAGGTCTGAGCGGAGATATTTCCTAGCAGTCAAAATCACACAGCCAAAAAAACATGCCAGCTTAACTGCGAAGAATGACAGGCATCGGCGCGTGCGAGTGAGCGAGCGCGAGTGAGCGCATGTGCGAGATGTACAAAACTCTTCTGTTAATCACTCCACTTGTTAAAAGTGTGAAGGGGAGGTGGGTGCCATAGAAGTTTCCATGGTAACTCTTGAAACGCGAGGAGCCGATGTGATAAATGTCACACTTGCTAATGAAGCAGCGAGCTGGAGAGATGTTGCGCTAACGAGGAGACACACACGCACAAACCATAAAAACACAATAACAGCCTCGATTTATCGAGAAACATTTTTAACTCGCTCCATAAAAACTACATTAATTCAATTTAAAATGACGACCCCACTGGTGGACAAGCTAAAATAAAGAAATAAAAAACTCTGGGTTCTTAACAGTTTTATTGAATTTTTCAAAGCTGGTAAATTATAAAAATGACAAGAAATCAAAATTGACCTTATTTACTTTCTTGATAAATGTCCCATGTCTTATTCTGCGCAATTCATCAATGCGTGATGTTTTGAAGAACAAAGAAGTGTTCATACTTTTCCTCCTCTAAAACTTTCTAAAAATGTATCTTGATGAAATTGTGGGCAGTAAAAAAACTGTATAAACCAATATTATCATAGCCTAACAATCATAAGCCAATCAAATTTGTGATGGATAACAAGCCCTACATTATTATCATTAAAGTACGGAAGAGGATTAGGGCCAAGCAATAATAAAAAAATAAAACCATTATGAGATTAAAGTTGTTAAATTTCGAGAAAAAAGTTGAGATAAAATGTTGAGAATAAACTTGTTAAATTTCGAGAAAAATATCGAGATAAAATGTTGAGAATAAAGTCATTAAATTACGAGAAAAAAGTTGTTAAATTTCGAGAAAAAAGTCGAGATAAAATGTTGAGAATAAACTCATTAAATTATGAGAAAAAAGTCGTTAGATTATGAGAACAAATTCTTTAAATTATGACTTTTTTCTCATAATTTAATGACTTTATTCTCATAATTTTATCTCGTAATTTAATGACTTTTTTCTCATAATTTAATGAGTTTATTCTCAACATTTTATCTCGACTTTTTTCTTGAAATTTAACGACTTTTTTCTCTTAATTTAATGACTTTATTCTCAACATTTTATCTCGATATTTTTCTCGAAATTTAACGAGTTTATTCTCAACATTTTATCTCAATTTTTTTTTTCTCAAAATTTTTGGTTTGATTTTTTTATTATTGCTTGACCCTAATCCTCTTCCGTATTAAAGGGATAGTTCACACAAAAATAAAAATTATCCCATAATTTACTCAGCTTCAAGCCATTCTAGGTGTATATAACTATCTTCTTTCAGCCAAACACAATTGGAGTTATATTAAAAAAATATCCTGGTTCTTCAGGCTTGAGGGGGGTTACTTTTGGAGAAATGTCAGAGGAACTTGAGTTTGTTGACTAGCCCTATTTGTTTGAATCACGAGAGGTGTCTACTCATACGTCGGGTCCGAGGTCACTCTTCCGCCGAAACTCGACTTGCGAACGGCTGTAACCGGAAGCCATTGATTATAGTTTATAAAGTTATAAATATGGACATTTTAAGAAGGGCTTTATTAACCCCCTGGAGCCGTATGGATTACTTTAATGATGGATGGATGTGCTTTTATGGGCTTCAAAAAAATAAAAAATAAATAAAAAATGGCACCATTCACTCCCATTTTAAAGGTTGGAAGAACCAGGATATTTTTTTAATAAAACTCCAATTGTGTTTGCCTGAAAGTCATATACACCTAGGAGGGCTTGAGGGTGAGTAAATTATGGGATAATTTTCATTTTTGGGTGAACTATCCCTTTAAGTTTGATTCGGCTATAATGTGTCATGTTACAGAAATGAAATATGTTACACGTTACTGCATGTTGCAACATATTTAAATGCATTACAAAATCCTTTTCATATCTTTAATAATGTGCAAACACTCAAGTTTATGCAACAATATATCATTTATTTTAACTGGAACCGTGCATCGCAAAGACATAGGCCTAGTAGAAAAAAAGCACCATCACGTAACTAAAATTTGCTGATTTTTGACAAAATATGACCTAATTCTTTAATCACTGACTAATATTGCACTGAATAATAAAAAGTCAAGTCAAAGTAACAGTGTATTATAAACAGCGTGATTTTCTGTTAACGTGTAATAGTGCTGTGATAACCCCAATATAATTAAGAACGGACAACAATGGAAAGCGATTGTATAAGTTGTATAAATTGTAAAATATCAGTTAAACCAGTTATTAGTCTCTAGATTATTCTGATTTTGTAGTTGATTTCCACCCTTTCCATCAAACAAACTAATCCATCTTAAAGTATGCATGTACACACAACTCCCATCCTCTTACAGAGTGCTGAAACAAAGCAGCCGTGTTTCCTTGCAAATGTTTATGGACTGAAGTGCTTAAGAGGAAAAGTGCTCCGCAAATGACACTACACATTGCGCACTTAAACTCGCGGTTCCACACACTTTTGCTGCTGAAAGCGGCTTGAAATCTGAGGCAACAGTGTGACAGGATTGCCAAAATCCTGCCAACACTACCATGATTTTTTATTGCCTCCCTGTTGCTATGGAAACAGGGTGGAGCTGGGGACGAGCGACTGTTGGTGCTGCGAATTACTGAATTGGGCCGTCCGTTCGTCTCCAAAAGACACACACACAGGAAGTGGACACTGTGTTATGGGCTGTCATCCAGTACTAGAGGGGTTTGACTCGGGTGTCAGCATGCATGTCGAGCAGTGTGTGTGTGTGTGTGTGGCTGGCAGGCATGCGGCAGGTGCAGAAGGTGGAGTATATCAAACATCAGGAGCAATCATAATGACCAGAAGTTGGACCACCATCAAACTTCTGCAGGTCAGCACATCCTGGCCCGCGGCTCACCTGTGTTTGTGTGTGTGTGAGCATCTGGATGGCAGGTCCTTCATCTGACAACAAACCATCTGCTCACCAGTCTCACTCTCGATTCTTCTTTATCACCCCTTTATTTCCTTTAAAGTCCGTAAATCTCTTATATAATGTCTCTGAAACTATTGGAAGTTTGAACATGGGGTCTTTACACTGCTTAAAGCTTGTAAGAACGATCAAAAATGAAAATTTTGATCACATTTGCTAATAAAAGTGTTCATTTCGGTTCAGGAAACCTTTTTAAAAACACTTCAAGTGGTGCAAATATTACACACTTTACCTTTATAGACATATTCACAAAATACTTTTTATTAAAATAAATGGCATTTTAATTAAAATGTATTGTATTGTTTAGTATGCGGGTCAATGACAAATAAGAATGATCAAGATAAAAGAAAGGACAAACCTTTTAAAATCTGGTTTAAAACGCACATGCCAGGATCTTAAAAATCTATTATTGTATTCATGCTGGAAATTTTTTTATACCATTTTCAACAAAAGTTTCAATTCAAGTGACTCTAAAAATGTGATGTGCTGTAACCATCAAATAAAAACATTTTCCTTACACCTTGAATATATGAGTGTAAACATCTTAATCATTATTTTTAAAAAACATTTTCAAGGTAAAAAGTCGTTTTTTTTTTTTTTGGGGGGGTTTTTTTTAACACAAATGTAACCCTGGACCACAAAAACAAGTTGCATGGGTATAAATGGGTCAAAATTGTTGATTTTTCTTTTATGCCAAAAATATTTTATAAATTTTCCTCACATAAATATAGCAAAAATGTATTTTTGTGAGTGGATATGCATTGCTAGGTACTTCATTTGGACAACTTTAAAGGCAATTTTATTTATTTATTTATTTGCACCCTCAGATTCCCGATTTTTGGCCAACAATTGTCCTACAAAACCATGCATCAATAGAAAGCTTATTTATTCAACTTTCAGATGATGTATAAATCTCAATTAAAAAAAAAAAAAAAAAAAAACCCTTATGACTGGTTTTGTGGTCCAGGGTCGTAAATATCGTGAATTATTCACTGAGAAATATCATTACAAGTATATAATTTTTAGGAAGTCATACAACATTTTTTCACACTTTATAATATCTGAACACAGCTACTTCTCCAAATGTTTGTTTGTTTGTTTAATTATTTATTAAAAGATTATGCCAAACTACAAAAGGTCTGATGCTATTTTCATTTTTTATTCCTATTTATTTATTTTTTATATATCAGGACAGATCACTGATTTTATTCTGCCCAAAAAAATCCAAATTAAGAAAGACCATAGAAATACTGAGTGTATTCAAGTATTTCTATGTATGAATTGCACTTTTAATCTAGATTTGAATAAATGAATATATCCGAACAAACAAAATGAGTGTCATGTCACCGACCCATGTGGTTTGTACAAATTATGTGGTTCACCCCAGAGTTTCCTGTTTACTCTTCTCTAAACAGCTCTTTTATAAACAGAGAGGATTCTTTGCAGAAAATACTACAGATTGCCAAGCACAAAAGAAAACATTTGATTTGCTCCAGTGACACGTGGAGTTAAATTACTCCTGCTTGTGAACTAAACCACAATGCATGCCTTCAATCGTCTGCAAAACGCAGAACAGATGAGCTGTCTTTCCTCAGAGGAAGAGTGAGCCACGCTCCCTTTATTCGGTCATGTCTTCCTCTCTGCAGGTGCTCCCATTCTTAGGACATTCAGACCCTTCCAGATGCCTTAATTAGACCAGGCCTAACTTCATCACGGCTCGCCAAGTACTACACGCTGCTAGAGCGATCATTTAAAAACCAAATGGGAATGGAGTAAAGCATGTTGGTCTAATTCAAAAACGTCAATAAACGAAATGAACAAAGCTGCGCCCATGCTGTGCAGTAGCACGTATTTCCCCGGGCGTCGTAGATGTATCAGGCCGGTGAGTCACGGCAGGATTAGCCAACGCCGCGAGCTAATCTTTCACGGCCTTATTGTTCTTTCTCCCTCCGCTTTTAATTCCTTTCGTCTGTCACGAGTGCCGAGGAGCGTCACATATCTCGGTTTGTCAAAAACAAAATGCCAAAAAGATGGCCGCTAACTGCCAGTCAGCATCTGTGTGGAACGTTCAGGAGTGACTAGCTTTGCAAACAAACACAAGTTCTCCCATAAAGCCGTTTATTAGGGAGGTGTGTAAAAAACGCGCAGAAGTTTCATTAGGGCGCGTTAGGGGAGGTGTTCATTTTCATTACCGTTTATGGGACGGAAAAACACCGTCATTAACATCTGAACAGATGGCGGAGACGAGATTAGATGTCTATCTCTCAAGTTCTCCTTTCGCAAGAACCACCTCCGTGTTTTCACGCTCGTCTGTGAGAACAGAGTGATGCTTGCAGGAGAGGAAGTAGAGCGAAAAGGGAAGGAATAAACGCACACGCAGGGCGAAAAGAAAAGAAAACATGCGAGTAATAAAATAAACAGCGGTAAGCGAGCTTGACGGGATTGAGCTCTGCTGAGCAGCGTGAGCTGGCCAAATTACTCCGGCGAGGACCGCAGCATCACACACACACACACACACACAATGCTATGACCCAAAGAGAATGAAAACGCTCTGAACATTTGGCTTCAGAGGCCGTAGCCGAAAAGCACCATATGCTGACAATATGTCAGAGGGGAACCAAGCACACACACACACTTCATTTCCTATCTCTCCACTAGTGATGTAATAAGCTCCGATGCTTACGTACCAAATAAAAAAAATCAGCCACTGAAGAAAAAAAAGAAAAATGTGGCCAGAAACAATTACTTAGAATCTATGATACAGATGAAAAGTAGCCATTGCATGAAATGAACCAGGTTTAATTGGATCCAAATGTAAATACCCTATTAACTACAATACTTAGTTCAAACCCATTTTGAAATGACAAAAATTAGAAGGACTGACACTCAAGTTTTGCGTGCCAGTAGCTGTGTCTGAGATAGTGATAAGTGTGTATGTGTGTGGTACAGGTGCATGTTAGTTGTGTTTGTGTCTCTTTATCCATGGCCCAGCGCGTTTGAAAGGAAGAGAGGAGAAAGACTGCACACTCGTCTAAACGCCACATTGATCTTTCACTCTGAGAATTCAGACAACCACATTAGAATTCAACATCAGAGACGGCACTGAACGCAGACTGCCGATTACAGCCGCTGACGGAGCGTGTGCACGTGTTAGCATGTGAGTGTGTGTGATATGGACCTGGAGGGTCTAAATATAGAAATGTATTCCATTATAATCCCATTATCTCGTTAACAGAGCGAACAACAGACAGTATCAGTAGACTAAACATATCGTATACTATATCTCACACACAAACACCAAGATGGTTGGTGGCAGTGTTTATGCACCACTTTTTTCTTTTCCTTAAATTTGAGCAAAAACTGGGCAAGAATCTATAATTGCTCATCCAAGTTGGTTCTTTTTAATGAATCATCCTGAACTGATCCCCAATCATGATGAATCAAACTATGATTAAAAACTGATTACGAAAACACATATAATTACGCTAGCATTGGAATTTGACAGCAAATCATAATTCTTCCAGAATGAAAAGCCAAGCTGTTTGAAGAACAGGATGATCAGACAAAGAGGAAGAACCACTGAACAATGGTGAGTAGGAGTAAAAAATCTACACAAAATAACTTTACCTTACATAATGTGATGAATTTTTAGTGAAAAAAAATAATGTGTGTGTGTGTGACCCGTGTTGGCAAAATGAGTCGCAATGAGCAAATTTTCAAAAGTTAGTTATTGTTATTTTCAGTCTCTATTAAAAAACTTTCAAAATGATGGATGTTTTGTTGGAATCAGTGAACAAATGAATGAGCAACACTTTGTTTGAAGTCGACAAAATCAGCAAAGTCAATTTTGAGAAAAATCGAGTTAAATTTTTCTGAAGGTTCCACAACAAAATCACCTAGCAACCATACCTTAAAATCCTGGGTTAATAACACCTAATTTGGTGCACACACCTCATCAAACTAAATATCTACACTCAAAAAAAAAAAAAAAAAAAAAAGATTTTTTGATGCTGTTCAGTTTATTTAAACAATTTATTTTGATTCAACACCATTGTATCAGGTTTTTGGTTTAAATGTGATTGATTCATGTTAAAGTGACTTGAAACGATTACTCTTTGACTTAACTTGATGTTTTCATATTGGAATAACATGTTTCAATCAAGTAACCCAACCAGGACTCAATCAAACAGGATTTTCACTTCCCATCATGCTTTGCAAAGGGGCTGAACTAGGAGTGTAAATGTTGAAATAAAGTGTTATTTTAAGCAGTTTTTAGGAATATGAGAAAATGGAAAGACTTTTTAATGTTTACTGTTCTATTATGTTGGTATTTAAAAGTTTCTGTTAATTAATAGTTACCATTGTGGTGAATTGTTGCACTTGTGCTTGGGTTGAGGACCTGCTAACAAACTTTCAAATTACTTTAATAAGAAAGTAATCACTGTGGTAGTGCTCTGGGTTGCATTTCCCAAAAGCACTGTAAGCATATGTTGATTGTAAAACCATTGCCACCAATGGACTTATGATCAATTTAGGCTTTACAATGGTTTTGGTTAAGGCAATTTAGGATGAATCCAGTATCACATCCAGATTTCTAACACAGAACATCACAAAAGTTATATAAATCACAAAATTAAACAAGAAGAATTAATTGTGAAAATCAATGTATATGAAAACAATTTATTTTTTATTTATTTATTTATTGCTTTTTATTTATTTTCCAAAACATTGCAAATTAGTTGGACTGACACTATTAAATTAAGCTGTGCCCAACCATAGTAAATAAGTTGAATCAACCTTAATAAATTAAGTTGACCCAACGTACATTAAATTAGAATAACAGAATTGCATAATGCTGAAATAAAGCAACTTAATCGTGTGGAAATCCTTTCCATAATTTTTTTTATGTTAGTTCAAAGAGTTATTTTTTTGAGTGTATAGGAAAATATATATACTCAACTTTATTCAATATTTGACTTCAATATTTCAAAGTACTGTAATTGTATTTATGTGTATATTGGGATCACCCACTGTCTGAGGTACGTGTGTGTGTGCGCTTCGGATCTGTCAGTCAGTGCATTCATCATTCATCAGAATGAAAATCACATTGGCTTCAAAAATTCGCTTTGAATATTCACAAAGTTGGAATGCAGCGCTTCAAAATGATACCAAACGGCATTTTTCATGGACAACAGGAAGGTACTCCTCTCAGAAAACTTTTTTAGATGTTTAATTGCTATTTGAAGCATTTTGATCACTAGATGAGGGCTTAATGAATTCATTTTCGTGAAAACCTCAAATTCGACCAAAATCAACATTTTTGACTTGTTTTGCCAGTAGCCCATGTGCATTCACTCTTTATTTTGCCAGCATGGGTCATATATATATATATATATATATATATATGGAAGCACATGGGGTCGATTTTGATTTCATGTTGTCTAGTGGAAGTAAACAGTGAGCTATATATAAGGGACTGCAGTGGGCCAGGAGGGAACAAGGAATGAGAGGAAGAAAAAAAGAGGAGAAAAGAAAGATGAGAAGAAGCATTCATGGATTAATCCAGCAGACAGATCACAGCACCATCGTTCCTGTCGGCTCTCTCCTGCTAAATGTTTCATAAACCTTATTCTGTGTGTGCATATATGTGGGATCCACAGAGAGGTCTCTATTAGACCGAATCATTTCTCCACAGAGTGCCCACAAATCTCACGGTTATTCGTGCTTGTAGTGCATAGGACATCAAAGTGAAGCATGCAAATATTTCTATGTGTGAGTGTGTGTGTGTGTTTGTAGCTGTGCGCTCTCTGGCCTGTTCAATGTGCTCATAATTAAGTGTGCTGTGTGCTAATTGAAGGTCTATAAATCGGCATCTTGGCCCTGGGCTCAAGGTCAGACACCTGTACGGCGGTACTGATTGGGATCAAACTGTTTTCGCAGACGCTACTGAATTACAAACGTACATGTAAATACAATACTGGCAGCTGGCTAAAAATGGTGTTCGGCTCTCGTGTCCTTTGATGACGACACAGAAGAAGGTCTCGATTAATGAGTTCTCAATTCAAAAGGGCTGCAGGCAATTATTCACCATCACACACACCTGCACGTCAGGTCAGAAAGACAAACAAAAGACCGAGAATAAAAGCAGATGTGTACTTGTCCAGGACAGATGGAACTGAAAGAGGGCTAAAAACACAGGCCTTTCTTGGCAGATGTGTGTTAGAGAGCGGATGAGCGTGGGAAAAGATGTAGTGATCGCGATGGAGCGGTGCGGAGTTGCATAGACAGATCAATGGGATTGACTAAAGAACACTTTGTTAAAAGTAGTTAACTCACAATCCCGCCACAGGCTTTATGTAAAAATGACAGTCTCTATTATGTGGGAAACATCTATCTTACTTTTGCATTACATTTGGACAAACACATAATTTTAGTTTGTATTTTACAATATATACTGTATATATAATTGATCAGACAAGCCTCTTTCTAAGACAGTCTATAAGCAAAGTTGCCACGCAGGTCGCCACCTGTGAACATCCTGAGCAGCCAACACCAACAAGCCTGTCTGTTCTCTCTGGCCAATCAGCATTGAGCATCGATCTATCCATCTCCTCCCCGAGTTCTGCCACATTAAACTGACCTCCGCCCTGAACTTCACACCGCCGTCAATCAATAGCTACATTTCCCCTGAGCGTCTCAACCTCAGAATGACAGAAGCATCTGAGACAAAGAGAGCTCCAGTACAGTACATCAGCTTTGACTTTCAGATCACTGAAGACGAAGAAGAAAAATAGAGTGGGACGGAGATTGACGAAATGATTAGCCAGATGTGCAAGACTGTTCTAAACATCACAGATCTTTAAGGTTAAAGACATTTGTTCAACATGTGTGCTTGCATTTCTCGGGCAGTTTCCATGGGTAACTGGTGGGGGAACCAGCACTATGATGTGGGGGAACCAGCACCAGATGTGTTCCGTCACCCTTTAAATTGAATAATGCTAAGTGTCTCCACTCAATTACCGACCTTCTCGAGTATCTGGGTTCTCTAAAGCCGCGCACACACTTAACGATTGTAAGGCCGATTATGAATGTAAATTGATACTTATGACTGATCGCGCTCAAACGCGTCCAGTCAGAGCCAGTTGCGTTCAGTCTGTGATAACAGTCGGTGTTCAAATTCCAAGTGTAAGTATATAAATCTGCTTCAGTCGCAGGAAACAATCGCTGTATGTTGAGCACAGTCAGAATGTTTTAGCTAGTCGTTAAATGTGTGACCGGCTTAAGAGTGTGTACATATGTAAAATGGAAAGGGTTATGCTATAGCAACAGCTGTAGCATACTGCTAACATTGGCAACCGCATAGGGGAACCTCATTAGGGACTGAAACGCTACACTTGGGCAGCGACAAAATAGTGTTACACACAAAAACTGCACGAGATATGCAGCACACAATTGATTCCAATGGATTTTGATATTAGCATGAAGTTTAAAAATACATAAAACACAAATATTCAACATGTTCTCCAACCAATACACTTATATAGGTCGTTTGTCACTTCCCTGAAATACGACCCATACGAGCGTTTACTAAAGTTGCGCCCCTATCGACAACAGAACACTTTCATTTTAATTCATGAAATATGACCCATAGGAGCGTTTACTAAAGTTGCGCCCCTATCGACAACAGGACACTTTCATTTTAATTCATGAAATACGACCCATACGAGCGTTTACTAAAGTTGCGCCCCTATCGACAACAGAACACTTTCATTTTAATTCATGAAATACGACCCATACGAGCGTTTACTAAAGTTGCGCCCCTATCGACAACAGGACACTTTCATTTTAATTCATGAAATACGACCCATACGAGCGTTTACTAAAGTTGCGCCCCTATCGACAACAGAACACTTTCATTTTAATTCATGAAATACGACCCATACGAGCGTTTACTAAAGTTGCGCCCCTATCGACAACAGGACACTTTCATTTTAATTCATGAAATATGACCCATACGAGCGTTTACTAAAGTTGCGCCCCTATCGACAACAGGACACTTTCATTTTAATTCATGAAATACGACCCATACGAGCGTTTACTAAAGTTGCGCCCCTATCGACAACAGAACACTTTCATTTTAATTCATGAAATACGACCCATAGGAGCATTTGCTAAAGTTGCGCCCCTATCGACAACAGAACACTTTCATTTTAATTCATGAAATATGACCCATAGGAGCGTTTACTAAAGTTGCGCCCCTATCGACAACAGAACACTTTCATTTTAATTCATGAAATACGACCCATACGAGCGTTTACTAAAGTTGCGCCCCTATCGACAACAGGACACTTTCATTTTAATTCATGAAATACGACCCATACGAGCGTTTACTAAAGTTGCGCCCCTATCGACAACAGAACACTTTCATTTTAATTCATGAAATACGACCCATACGAGCGTTTACTAAAGTTGCGCCCCTATCGACAACAGGACACTTTCATTTTAATTCATGAAATATGACCCATACGAGCGTTTACTAAAGTTGCGCCCCTATCGACAACAGGACACTTTCATTTTAATTCATGAAATACGACCCATACGAGCGTTTACTAAAGTTGCGCCCCTATCGACAACAGAACACTTTCATTTTAATTCATGAAATACGACCCATAGGAGCATTTGCTAAAGTTGCGCCCCTATCGACAACAGAACACTTTCATTTTAATTCATGAAATATGACCCATAGGAGCGTTTACTAAAGTTGCGCCCCTATCGACAACAGAACACTTTCATTTTAATTCATGAAATACGACCCATATGAGAGTTTGCTAAAGTTGCGCCCCTATCGACAACAGGACACTTTTATTTTAATTCATGAAATACGACCCATAGGAGCGTTTACTAAAGTTGCGCCCCTATCGACAACAGAACACTTTCATTTTAATTCATGAAATATGACCCATAGGAGCGTTTACTAAAGTTGCGCCCCTATCGACAACAGAACACTTTCATTTTAATTCATGAAATACGACCCATATGAGAGTTTGCTAAAGTTGCGCCCCTATCGACAACAGGACACTTTTATTTTAATTCATGAAATACGACCCATACGAGCGTTTACTAAAGTTGCGCCCCTATCGACAACAGAACACTTTTATTTTAATTCATGAAATACGACCCATAGGAGCGTTTACTAAAGTTGCGCCCCTATCGACAACAGGACACTTTTATTTTAATTCATGAAATACGACCCATACGAGCATTTGCTAAAGTTGCGCCCCTATCGACAACAGGACACTTTTATTTTAATTCATGAAATACGACCCATACGAGCGTTTACTAAAGTTGCGCCCCTATCGACAACAGGACACTTTCATTTTAATTCATGAAATACGACCCATACGAGCGTTTACTAAAGTTGCGCCCCTATCGACAACAGGACACTTTCATTTTAATTCATGAAAAACGACCCATACGAGCGTTTACTAAAGTTGCGCCCCTATCGACAACAGGACACTTTCATTTTAATTCATGAAATACGACCCATACGAGCGTTTACTAAAGTTGCGCCCCTATCGACAACAGAACACTTTCATTTTAATTCATGAAATACGACCCATACGAGCGTTTACTAAAGTTGCGCCCCTATCGACAACAGGACACTTTCATTTTAATTCATGAAATACGACCCATACGAGCGTTTGCTAATGTTGCGCCCCTATCGACAACAGGACACTTTCATTTTAATTCATGAAATACGACCCATAGGAGCGTTTGCTAAAGTTGCACCCCTATTGACAACAGGACAATTTCATTTTAATACATTGTTCCCTTTTATCTGCGTCATATTTCAGGTTTTGCGTAGCTCAATTGGCAGAGCATTGCAATATATAACAATATGCAATCATGTGATCATGCGATCGTGGGTTCGATCCGAGGGAATGCATGTGCTCATAAAGTGTATATGCACTATAAATCACTAACGTTAGCTTTAGGGATGGGGTGGGTGTAGTCGTTAATAAAAATTTAAAAAATTAGTTTTGCTAAATGTAAAAAGTCCAAACATTGCATTTAAATGAACACGCATTTTGACTGGTAACGACAGTCATACGTCATTTCATGACGACAGACGTAACACAACACTGTCATTATTTTTACGCCAGCTAGAGGGCGCATGACTTTAAAACGTAAATATAGATGGTAATACTGTGCTTGAAAAATTACCTATAGGGTCGTTTTTTTGGAGGACAGTCCGCGAATATTGAATGTTTCAGTGTTGTTTTAGACCCCATTCACTTTCATTGTTTTGAAAAGAAGAACAAGGCCATTCTTCAAAATATTGTAGGCAAAAGAGAGAAATGCAAAGAGATTTGTAATGACATGAGAATAAGTAAATAATGACAGAATTGACATTTTTGGGTGTACTATCCCTTTAAATTACAGTTAGGTAGGCAGCTCACTTGCTTTGAAAAGTAGGACGTAGAGATGTTTACGTGACTAAATGCAGACACACAAGTGCACAAAGATACACGCACATAATCCGACAGAGAGCTGGGGGGCCGTCCATCCCTTTTACTGTCTATGTGTGTGAATATGTAGAAAGGTCAAAAACCTGCTGGATTGCATACATATATGGGATTTTATGCGAGTGTGTGTAAAAGGTCAGCGTCCTAAAACTGCCACTCAACAGGGGGGCTTGACTTAAGCACAACTCGTGCCCAGGAGGAAAGGTTACACTGTAAGATTATAGAGTTCTGCTTTACAATGTAATAAAAGGGATATTAATTTTATTCTGTACCAGAATGAAACATGTCCATTAAAAAAAAGGCAGTCTTCCTGTGCAGATGACTAGATGACTGACAGGTCATGGAAAGGTTAAAAATCCGGCTGACAGGATTTAACACACACGGACAAAAGACAAACAAGTCAGTGTGAAAGTTTTTGGGTTTTGAAAACTATGGTTGAGAATCAAGATTTCATTATTTTTTTGTATTTTTAAAATATTGGAAGCAAATTATTTGGATCTGATAACATGTATTTAATGTTTGGTTCAGTGAAACAAATCAAACATTAAATAAATGTTATCAGTAAAATAATTTGCTAAATACTCATATATATATATATATATATATATGTATGTTTGTGAACGTGATGAGAAAGAATTACTGTGTGCTGGAAAAGTACTAAAAGAATCTTTAATAGAATTGGTTATGTGGAATCGGAAAGCAGAATCATTACATTTCTGACAATTCCATTCCTAAACAAAACAGCAATTTGAGATCACAGACTAACACTCACAGCTGTGAAATAGCTTTCTTCCTTAAAACATTATGTTTAACCACAACTGCAGCACTGCCAATCTCAGCAAAGCATGACATCACCGCTGTCAAATCCTGGCAAGCTGATGATCTGATGAAAAACAGTGTAAAGATTTTCCTGCAACTCATGCGACACCCGAATCTGGACAACATCACATTTGACAAAGAAATTACGTGCAATGACAAGCCATTTTTAAATGAATGTGTGTGGGGGTATTTGAGTGAGTGCTGATATGAAGTTTTGAAGTGTAAATTTGACATTTTTTAAACATGGCTTCAACATTAATCAAGCCACACAAATTACCCAGCATCAGAGAAGAGATTGCAATTATAACAGCAAGAAATGAGCTATCAACTCACTGGGGGACTGAGCGACAACACACACATACATGCACACACACACACACACACACACAGAGAGAGCAACACTCCTTTATATGATATAAAACTCAGAAAATGAACCAGTGGATGTTACATCATGAGAGCGCTACACACACACTCATTAAAGAGGTCACACGTGATTCAGCAAGAATTTAAAACGGCAAACGCAGCAATGAGGTGTCATTAGAGATATGTGCAGTAACAAATAGCTGGCCAAGGTTTAAAATTAAGACAGAGAAAACCTGGCCAGCTCTGTTGCAAAGATATGTCTCTATGGGTGCTTTCACACTTGGTTCGATTGCCTAGACCGAACCCGAGTTCGATTGCTCCCCCCTCCCCCTGCCCCCACTCGACTGTGTTCACATTATATTATTTGGGTCCGACCCGCGGGTCGTTTGAGTCATCAAACCAGCAGCTGTTTACTCTGTTGCTTAGTAACGACGGCGCAGGAGAAGGCGGCAAAATGCATAACGTTGCTCTCCTCACTTTCATATTTTTGTTTTTGAACCGTTGGTTTTGTTCATAACGACACTTGCCTGCGACTGTAGTACGGAAGGTGAGCAGAAATAAGAAAGGCTACACTACAGCTCTCTGCTTGCAGCACTTCAGTCACTCTCGTTGGGAAAGTGAGTGAAACATACACACAAACACACATTTTTATCAGAAGACCGTGTTCACATCATCCAAACGTACCGAACTCTGACGTCAATCGAACCCGGGTGCGCACCAAAAGTGCTAATGTGAAAGCACCCTTAATCTAGTGCCTACATATAGACAACCACTTTGTAAGGCGCTCTGCTTAAAACGCCTATCTGTGAGCGCTTGAGAGCGCTTCTGCAGCGCAGCATTTTTTTCCGTTGAGACGCTTTGTTGCTATGATACAGAATATCCATGGCACTGTTACTTATAACTGATTTTGCAGGTAATTTCTTTCAGACTAAAAATGTTGACACAATGTAGAATTACTTGCTATGTATGTTCAGAGACCATCCATTTTGTTTCGTTCTCTGTTTGTTGATGTCGCTGTACAGCAAGAATGTTGTGACAGTTGGTCGGTGTCCTATTTGTCACGCCCCTCCTCCATTCTGATTGGACGGCTGGCTAAAAAGTGACAGTGATGAGCGTAGCGTTTTACTCAAAGTTGAACATTCTTCAACTCGAGGCGACCAGTAAAAAACACCCAGCTCTCAGTGCTTGAGCATGAAAAAGACACTCAGCGCCTCGTTACGTTCCTGGCGTTTAAAAAACGCGGCGTTCCCATTGAAAACAATTGAAATAGTACACTAGCAGTTGGAAAAAAACGCTTTGGTGGACACATGGCCTAAGAGAGCAACCCAATTGAAATGGAACCTGAATTGGAAGACTCCATATAAGCAGTAATTCGGCAATATTCACTGATATTACAATTCCAGCAGGTAATTATTTTCATGTTATTGCCAATTAATGGCGGATATTAAAATACTATTTTGTCAATCAATAAATCAATAAATCAATAAATACTAACTACTTTGCAAAAAATGCTGTTCTTACTTAGAGTTTTTGTCTTGTTTCTAGTCAAAATATCTTAACGTTCTTAAATCAAGAAGCATTTTCTTGACAAGTAGAAATTATTTTCTTGTTTTCAGGAAAAAAACAAATCAAAATTAAGTACATTTTTCCATAAAACAAGCAAAATAATCTGCCAATGGGGTAAGCAAAATAATCTTAGTCCAAACTGAAAACAAGATTATACAGCTTACTCTTGGTTTGAAATAAGATTATTTTGCTTACCCCATTGGCAGATTATTTTGTTTGTTTTAAGGAAAAACTTACTTAATTTTGATTTGTTTTTCCTGAAAACAAGAAAATAATTTCTACTTGTCAAGAAAATGCTTCTTGAAGATATTTTTTTTACTAGAAACAAGACAAAAACTCTAAGTAAGAACAGCATTTTTTTGCAGTGTAAAAACGCAATCATTTTGAATTTAGTAAAATAAAATAAATAAATAATAATTAAATGCTAAAAGTGAATTTAGGCATCACAACTTTTAAATAACATAATATACAGTAGCAGGGGTGAATATCTATTCATTTTGAGATCTGAAGAAAGAAGTCTATTTAAATTAAACAAAAAAATATATATATTATTATAATAAATGTGTTTTGGATATATATATATATATATATATATATATATATATATATATATATATATATATATATATAATATATTCCTTCAAATAGCACTTAACACATGAAATGCACAGGAGCCTTGAATCACAATTGATGCAAATAGAGTTTGATGTTAGCATGTTTCTAAGCTAATAGCTCGAAACTCTAATAAACATGAATATTGGGTTGACTATTGTAATGAGAAATAAATATATCCCTGCAAATAGACATGAAATGCATGGGAGCCTTGACTTACAGTTGATTCAAATAAAGTATATATTATTAGCATGTCACTAAGCTAATAGCTTGATACTCTAATTAAAATAGACAGTTCAAGTATTGTATAAAATGCTATTTAATTTTGCTATTTGAACATTTGTATCAAATCGTCTGCTATCTTAGACTTTTTTCACTGAGCATATCACAATGGGATTGTCTATATGTGAAGGATCTTATAAATGAGCATAATGTTGCTGCTATCAATTGGGTCAGACTTTGCTTTTATATTGATGACACCTTCAAAAGATGTCTAGGTAGGCAGCGAACTAGGTTTTTGAGCTAGAGTCTGGATAGAGACAAACAGGAAGACACAGAGAGTGCTGAAGATAAAGATAAAGGGAGTGAGTGAGCAGGCTGCAAGAGTGGTATAATCAGTCAGGAGAGGTGGTGAGTTAAATGAACGGGTCTCTGTGTAACCGCACACTGAACAGTGCCATTTACTCTCTCTACAGGCAAACTCACACATTACACAGGCTGCCTTTTTCTCTCTCTCTCAAAAGCATCCTTCACCCCATTTTTATCCTTGACTCTTCCAGATCTTTCCATTCACTCTGTGCCTCTCTTTCTTCTGTAGTGCATTTGTCCTCATGGCTGCAAGTGAATCAGTCAGCGAGGAGCCGGAATTAAATCTATACAGCAGAACACACACATTTCCTTGGCTTTATATATCAATAATAGTAGTCTAAGGTATGTCACCCCTGAGATGAGCAGTCAAAGGTGATTCTTGGTGAAATTGTCGGTCTTTATCGTCTGTTTAGGCCTTGATAAACTGTATACTTGGCAACTACTTTCCTACCTTGCCATTCTATGTCAGTTGTTTCACTCCGTAATCCCTTTCTTCACACAAAAAGGTCACATAAATCAACAATTAATGTTTTTTTTTGTTTTTGTTTTTTAAACTAGCTGTGTAATAAGAGACATAATCAGTCAGTCTGCCTTTATCAGACTGCCATTATAATAATCTCCCCCTTTTTTCATGATTATAACTGCATATTATCCCTTACATAACTTATTATAATTCAAACAGTTAGCATAAAAGCCAGTTATACCAAGAACGATAACAATGAAGATAACTATATTAGCATAGTGTCCACACCAATGGACAATAACGTTTTGCTTATTACAAGCATGCAGTAATATTTAAAGTGGCATTTATATACTATCATAGTATTTATTTGTTTTGAATTATCTCAAGTTCATACTAAATTTATTTTAAATAGTTTTAGTTAATGATAATATCACTGGTCTTCTATTTTAAATGCTCAAGCTCTTTAAAGCTGGGTGGATTCTAATCACCAATATTTTTAATTTTTTACCAGCTGGAAAAAAATAATTCTGAAAGAGATTCCAACGATACCTTTCCTAGGTCTTTTTATCATTACAGCTGTGGACTTGCCTAATCTAATAGAATTAGAATATTAAAACTTTATAATTATAGTTATCATTATTGTTATAGTCCTTGGTGTGAACAGGCCTTAAAAAGTAATATAATGCAGCACAAGTAATAACAGGATTGTTGACAGCGGCTCACGGTAGATTGCACTCTGAGTCTGAATGGTGCTGAAATCACATGGAGGCAGAAGTGAGCTGATGTGCTTGAGCTTCAGAAAGGAAGGAGCATTTTTAGGTCACATCCAGCCCTCTTTCTCATTATGTGTCCCCTGGGCTGACCCAGCCAAGCCTTAATGGTGGAACAACAATGGAGTGCATTGATTAACTATACCACTAATGAAGTGAAAAGGAGTCAATACACACAAACTCTCTCTCTCACACACACACACGTCTCTCTGCTGAAGAGTTCAAGTATGTTGGATACTGCTGTGGATCTGTCAAATGTCTCAAACTGCTCAGATTCGCCAAGATCTGCCATCAAACCTTGAAGATCTCAATATAAACTCAAAAATTTTCAACACATTCTCAGAAAAACAAATTATCTGGATTATTCACATTAATTTTAAAGCTTTAAACTCATACAGTGCCAACAATTGTCTCATTTGAGTCTATTCTTATTTCTCCTGAGGCATTTTAGGAGGAATATCACACAAGGTTGATACTTAAATGAAACATAACTGATATAACTTAAGTCCCCTGAGCTATGAAAGAGCAATACAATTTCCTAGAGTAACAGTCTGAGAATGAGTGTGTTGTGTGTTTGTGTGTGTGCGTGATGCAGACATCGATCAACATAAACAGCCAGACAGCAATGTGTCATGATTCCCCATGGAGAGGCAACCACATCTACTAGAGTAACTAAATCTACAAGCACGGCACTCTCGATCAAAATACCCACACACACTTCAGCCACTCTGCACTGTGAAGCATAATCATAGCTTCTGTCATATCGGTCCACAGCCGCATACATTCTCTAACCGTCCCTACCAGCACAATATCCACCTCTGCTGCGTTATTCACTGGTCTAGTGCTTCAGTTAAATGCAGGAAACTGCCTCTGATGTGAGTATGTGTCATATGTCCTGCTCTGCGGTTCAGTTCTATGTGTTGTTTAGTTGACGGGTCAGTGAAACAACACTGTGACACATCACTGTGCCAGCTTGGCTCTCCGCGACCTCTCTGATCCAGCGATTGGTAGTATGTAGGCTGTGGAGATATACACACATTATAAAATTCTATTTCTCACAGTATTGCATAGTTTTGGCCGACGCTGTTCACGTGAGCACCATGACGCACGCGTGTGATGCTGACGCAGGAGCCGGCCAATACAGACTCGGATCAACATTCAACTTTGTAGAAGATGAATAAAGGTCTTACAGGTTTCAGAAGACACGAGGGTGAGTACTTAATGACAGAAATTTCATTTTTGGATGTACTAAACAACAAAACTACATGTCATCATGACAGCTCGGCCTCTCCGGTCCATTGATTAGCTGTATGTACTGTGATGCCATAAATCGACTAGAGCATTATTCTACATCTAAAGATGTTCTGCTAATTGCTGTGACATCCTCATTTACCTCCACCTTTATCTCTGTCTCCACAGAGTTCCTATGAATATTCCTCCGTATAAAGCTATCAGAGAACTCTTTCTGCGAAACGGGAAAATAAAACAAAGGCAGTTTAGGGGTGATATGATATGCCTTGTGGGATCGAAACATTCTTAGGGTTTTTTCCAGCTTTGCTGGAAAACAAACCCACGACGTGCAGTCCCTGTGCGCATTACATAATCAACTTCAGCCCTAACCACCAGCAGATGTTAGCCGTGTAATCTCACTCACTCGCGTCCAAGTGAGACTGGCTCAGCTTTTCCTGTGTGTACGATCCCTTTCATACACATAAATTTGTGTCTCTGTTCATGGGCGTGGATCACAGGGAGAATGAATGCTGCACGCTGATTGGTTAAGCAGCAACACATGGTGACCTAAGCCAATCAGTGGCAAGCTTAGCAGAACAATGAGGGATCCTCCATTTAAATGTGAATGCAGTGCTATTATCCAGCTGGGTATGTGTGCGTGTGTGTGTGTGTGTGTGTTCAAGTCTCTTACTTACATCATTATCCTGGAGAGAAAGGAAATTAGAAAGACAAATGACAAAAGAAATAAATGGGGTACAAACCAAATCACCAGTTTGGCCATGTTGATTATGCTGATTCTGAAATATCTGTTATTTCCCTTGTACTCTTTCTCTCTTGTTAAAGACACTGTGAAATCCAAAATACTGTCTAAAAACTGGCTTAAATTTGGGCAGCCTGATTGAATGATGTAACGAAAGGGAAACTCGCAAACTGAACAATTCTTCACTGAATGAACCAATCACAGTCTGTCACAGTATGTTATCATTACTTTCAGTGATGTCTGTCTGGAAATGAAACAAGTTTGTGAAAATTAAACAATTCAAATAAAAACAAAAAAGCCTTGCATAACTGCATCAGATATTACTTTGATTGAAATATAATTTACTGTTCTTTTTGTATTAGTTATTTTTAGTAATTTCTATGACTTCTTTAGAAATGATATAAATCACAATATAAAAAAAACAATCAAACCAATTTAGGCATTGTAATACATTGTGTAATGCCGACTCCTTGCTAACTTTAAAGGATTAGTTCACTTTCAAATTAAATTTTCCTGGTAATTTACTCACCCCCATGTCATCCTAGATGTCAATGTCCTTCTCTCTTCAGTCAAAAATAAAAAAATTTGATGTTTTTGATGAAAACATTCCAGGATTTTTCTCCATATAGTGGACTTCAATGGCCTCCAAACGGATGAAGGTCAAAATTACAGTTTTACTGCAGCTTCAAAGAGTTCTACACATTCCAGACGAGGAATGAGGGTCTAATCTAGAGAAACCATCACTCAAATTAAATACGTTTTAACCATAAATGCTCATCTTGAACAAGCTCTCTAGACACTGCTAAGTGTATTACTGCCCTCCTCAGGTCAAAGTTTGAACTAACTGTTATATACTTGCACTAGCATATTGTATATGACAATTTAGTTCAAACTTTGACCTGAGGAGGGCAGTAATACACTTAGCAGTGTCTACACTGCTGGAATACTAATAGAGAAGATGAAGAAGAGAGCTGGTTCATGATGAGCATTTATGGTTAATCTGAATACAATTTCAACCGTTTGGAGGCCATTGAAGTCCACTATATGGAGAAAAATCCTGGAATGTTTTCATCAAAAAACGTAATTTCTTTTCGACTGAAGAAAGAAAGACATGAACATCTTGGATGACATGGGGTGAAATAATCAGGAAATTTTCATTTGAAAGTGAACTAATCCTTTAATGGAATTTAATTCATTACCATATTCTCCATATAGAATTCCACTGCGAGTTGAATCTGCATCAAAATGGAAGGTTAAGTTAAGAGCAATGCATTGTTGAATACTGTATCCCCCACAGAGTGCTGTCATATTCTGGACATTTCAGCAAACGCAGCAGGTTATTCGCTTATTGCATGCATACCGCAAAAGCAGCCGCAGTAGTATGGTAGAACGCCATTCAGAACATACCCAGTGAGTCTGTTTTCAGAGGGCAGTGGTATATAGTGAACACACATTCACTCAGACACAGCCTGAGGGTAGGCACAGACAGAATCACTCCATTTTGCCCTTAACAGCATAGAGAGGCCTGCAAGCTCGCAGTAGATCAAGCGTTGCAATAAAACAGTCAGGCCTAGTTGCGCAAACTTTAACTGAGCCTACACACACACACACACACACCAAATTCTATAACCCGGTATAACACACACATTTATCTTTCTCTCATTACTCTATCATCATAGTCCCCACAGCAAACACTCCTGCATTCTTATATAACCAATCTGTTTGATGAGAGAACGGGAGCAAAAGGGAAGTAAAGCATGGATGAACACTTATGTGGATCTTGTATTTTTCCTCCTTCACATCAGAATGCATTTTCCGGTCAGAGTCAAGGTTGGCCGTGACAGCACTCTCCCAAAAGTCTCTTTGTATGCAGTGGCCTAGTTTCTTCGGGGTAAGAGAATTAGAGAGAGATGCAGTGGAAGCGAGTGCAAGGTGGGATCGGTGTCATACACTGCTACACTCCATCGAGCTTTGGAGAGGCGTCAGTACCGTAACTGTCCAGAGGAGGTGAGGTCTGTCTCCTATGCCAGCTCAGAGATCTGCTGCTGTGCCCATGGCATCTTCTGGCACGAAGCCCCACGGGGCTGTTTGCCCATCTGGGAGGCTGGCTGAAGGGTTTGAGGGCTTTGCGGCAGCCAAGGTTGATGACCTGATGTGGTTTAGGGGAAGTGCACAGGCGTGCTGGGGGTCCCAGTGATGGGACTTTAGAAAATGATTCATGAATATTGAGCTTCATCAGCATAGAAGTCTCACACAGCCAGAATTTAGCGATTGAGCCAGACTTATTCTAGCCAAAAACTGGGCACTTAAGCAGAAAGAGGCCTACTGATTGACAAGCAAAGTGACTAACCAAATTATTTAATGTTACTTTCACACCATAGCTTTCCAATCATTCCTAGGGTGTACAATCAAGCTCCTGGCGGGCCACTTGCTCCTGCTCCAACTCCAATTAAACACACCTGAACCAGCTAATCAAGGTCTTCAGGATCACTAGGAACTTCCATGCAGGTGTGTTGGAACAGGATGGAATTAAACTCTGCAGGACATTGGCCCTCTAGGAGCAGGATTGGACACATCTGCTTTATGCAGTCTTGCTGGGTATCCTCATATACAGGGAAATCTCAACAATATAATACATAGTGTAAATATTAGACATCAAATGTTGTGATTGGCTGCTATTTTGTAATGTCGTGCAGCAACCAATGTAGCCCAATTCACAAATAAAAATAAATGTGCAATAAATTCACAAATAAATGACTCGTATGAGTCGGTTCTTACAAATTGTTTAAAATGACTCCAGTTTGAATCATTCCAACTAAAGGCCCAGACATACTAAACCAACATCAAAGAACCAAAGGACACAAAAAAGGACTACGCCTAGACCAAAAGGTTGTGCTTGAACACAACACAAAGACTGTAGCCAACTAGTATATACATTCTGTGCCGGCATAAGCGGAAACACTCTCCATACCAGCAGGTGGCAGTAGTCTGTATTCATCATTCACCGGAAGAGATAGGTCTGTGGATATACAAATCATAAAAACAAAGCAGCATCTGTGCCTTCTTGACTTTGTAGTTTGCTTGCTTTTGCCACTTCCATTTTATTTCTCGTACACACTGAACAGCCAATCATGAGTGATTTCTCTCACCGACAGGCTCCACCAACGACTGAACATCCTTAATCGACCGAAAAGCCGTTGGTACAACTATTGCCAACGATGCAGAACATACCGCAAAAAAAAAAAAGGGCTGACAGATTCTCAACAACGGCCCAACGCTGGCTGACAAAGTGTTCCAAATCTGTGCACTCAGACTTCCTAAAAATGTGTAAAGCCAGCCATTTAGACTAAAGCATGCAATTTTGAGTAAGTTCTTGCGTTCCATATGCATCAGTATATGACAGTCAGTGAACCGTCTGTGGGTGTGCCTAGGCTATTAGCATACTTTTGATGAGAAACAGGACAAATACACATACAGGGATTGGACACCAACAAACCCACACACATTTACACACAGGTGTGAGGCGTGGATTAGTATGTTAGAAAGCAAGAGTCGAGCTGGAAGCCTTTTGCTGAGGGGTGCCAGGTTGTTGAGTCCTTGTCTGTGTGAGTGTGTGTCTAAGTGTATTTGTGTGACTTTTAGCGCAGTGATGGCTGCCTTTTAAACAGGCAGCAGAAATAAGCCCTCAAATGTTTCCCATAATCCCGCATTCCGCTCCCTCTAGCTGCAAATAATGAGCTCTCCTTCTGAAGAGCCCAATCAAACAAGTAAAACATTTGAGAGAGAGAGCGAGAGAGAGGGAAGACATGACAACATGGGTATGAAAGAAAAGCAGAGAGAGGATGCAGAGATTATGGAACGCTAGAGAGTGAGCGAGGACCGAAAAAGACAAAGGGAAAGACATGAAGTGGCAGAGTGAGCAAGAAAAAGATAGCAAGGGAAAGGCAGGGAAAGACAGAGGGAAAAGGTCCATGGAGACTCATTGAGGTAAGCCTTGACTTTGGCAAATGCAACCACGCAGATGGAGTGAATAAATATTGGACAGGGATCTCACATCACTTACAGAGAGAAAGAGGAGGGGGGTTATTGGGAAAGAGAAGAATCGAGAGGGAAAACAAAAGAACGATCCAATGCAAAAGAAATCAGTGCACACAAGCAAGTCCAAATTGTTGATCATTTGAGCCGCCAAATCAACATGATGCGTTCTGTATCTTTGACTTATTGACTGTAACACTAACAGTGCTTAAAAGTATTTGCTATACATTTCCCATTTAAAATAACTAAGCATGTATGAAATAAATCAAGTTTTTACCACTTTGTGTAATGGCTAACAACACCCTAGACTGTTTTAAGGCATCGTTCATATCCACTGTAGCGATGAAGCACCACTCACACAGAAATCACTTTTGGATTCCTATTGAAATGACTGGATTATGTATGTATTATTGTTTTAATAAATCATTTTAATAACTTTGAATTAAATCTTAAAAGATTCTCAACTTTCTGCTTATAACAGCAAAAATGCAGAATACATGTTCAAATAGTAACGATTTGAACTGACTCTGCAGAACGACTGAAATTGAATTGACAAAAAAAAAAAAAAAAAAAAAATGTTGTAGGTCTTTAAAGCAACTGGAGAAAAAATATTTTTTGAAACGCCAATAAACACGTCTGTTTCCATTTTGTGTGTGTGTGAGAGAGAGGGTTAGGAAGTGAGAGATTTCTATGGTTCCAAGGCCACAGGGGAGAATGTTGCTCGTCAAAGAACTCTACACAAACACTCCTGCCTTGACTGTAGTCAGCGCTTCAGCAAACGAAAGCCATCATCACGAGTGCACGCGTGACCATAGACAGAAAGAGAGACGTGATGCTTGTCTCTCAGTTAAATCGAAGTGGAGTGTGCATAAGATGAAGACACAGAGTAAAGGAGAGAAATGAGATATAGTGATGAGGTAGACAGCAAATACAGACAAAAAAATAATAATTACTCCTCTAAATAAGTGCTGGTGGACTGCAGATCTGTTCTAATCAGGTCTTAAAAAGCAAAGGAAAAATTAAAATCATTCAATACGACTACATAATGATGCATTGAATAGCAAAATAAATAGAACTAAATGCAATAAAATAGGCTTAAATCCCAGGTGCATTGCTTCCAGTTCAAGTCTTTGTATTTGCTTTCTTCCTTAAATATCATGCTATTTTATTTAAGATGCCTTCAAAGGAGCTACTAAAGATTAGCATAACCAATGTCGATCGCATATGCTGACTGATATCTAAAAGTGTTTTATTTCTCTTATTCTCACTAGCATTCAAATTCAAAATCCCAACAATAAAAAATAACTAGCTGATTACCTTAAAAGTCCAAAGATATTGCTGGCCCTTCATACTGCTCCTTCAACACTTTCTCCGACAAGCAGATGCGATGAGACCTCATGTGATGCACGAACTAAAGGCTATCAGAGGCTTCACACATATAGGCTGGCAAAAACACAGGCATGAGGGATATAGTACTGCTCGCCCATACAAATGCACATCTGAAACACGTTGCAACTTTATAGTGTTGAAAGGAAAACATTGGCCTTGAATTTGAAAAAGTCAATCTTTGTGTAACATACACATCTTTTCAACATGCACACACACACACACACACACACACACACACACACACACACACACACACACACATTTACTGGATGTGCAGGAGTACTCCCTGCCTAAAATACTACCACTGTAAAACCGAACAGTGAAATAAATGAAATGAAATTAGTTCGATTCACTCAAATAATAATGAAAGTTCATTGTACTTAATAGAAAAAAGTTGCGTGAACTCAAAAGTTGATTGTAGTAAGCTGAACTTAATATGATTGAGTCACGGCAGATTTCTAATTCCCAGCATGCTTTGCGTCGGACTGTATGAGGAAAATAAATGTTGAAATTAAGTGCTATTTAGTGTGTTTTTGCACAAGATTAACATAGGGAGACATAATTTAGTGTTTGATGTTGTGTTATGTTGTGATTTCCAGGGGTTCTGTTATGTTAGTTTTGTAGGGTTACCGCTGTGGTGAAGAGTAGAGCCTGTGGTTAGGTTGAGGATGAGCTGGAAAACTTTTAAGACCACATATATTGTATGTTTTTTGATTATACATGCAAGTATGTAATGACAGTCTCTTTGATAGTTATAATAGTAGGTCCCACTTTATATTACATGGCCGTAACTACTATGTACTTACATTAAAAAATAGGTACAATGTACTTTTTGTGTTCCTATTGTATTCCAAAACACTTTTGCTGCTATTGAGGTGGGACATGGGTAAGATTAGGGATGGGTTTGGTGGTATGGGTAGGTTTAAGGGTGGTTAAGGTGTAACGATGTAATTATAAATGTAATTGCAGAAATTAATTACAGATGTAATTACATGCAGGTATTTTTTTTTAAAGTACAATGTAAAAAACATGTATGTACACAATAAATGCATTGTATCAAATGATTAATTTAAGTAGTAGTTAAGGCCACCTAATAATAAAGTGGGACCTAATGTGTTCTCAAAAAATTTAAGTTCTACTAACTTAAAAAATGAGTTAGTTTACTTAAATATTTTGAGGTAATAAGTTTCCTCAAATGTTTTGAGTATTATGAAGTTTTACAGTGTGGCATCCATTTTTGAGGAGGCTTTTTGACTGGGACATCAGCCATTTAAGGAAGCGGTTATTGCATTTTGATGAAAGATTATGAAGACAAATATATTAATAACATGCACCGATGAATCGTGCACAATAAGACCAGGAACGTGTATTAAGAAAGTAAACAGGGTCAATTTTGATTACAAGATGACTTTAAGGTTGGCTGATTGTGTGCCACAGCTCCTCACACTCATTAATCATCCCTTTATCTTCCAGCAATTTCTGGAATGAAACTGCTCCCTGTAAGTGCTGGAGGCATCTCTACCCTCCCTCCGTCTTTCCTGTCTTCCTTCCCTTCAGTTTATGTCTCATGCTCTAGGTTGACAGCAGATGTGAGGAACCACTCAATAAGGTCATGGGTCAAAGGGTACAGACTTCCCAAAGTTTGTGTCTGTGAACATAATTGTAGAAAAAGTCACCCTTTTGAAAAAAAAAAAAAACCTGAATCAAAATACAAACTCAATCTTGCCAAACAATATAAGTGTTTCAGAAATCAAATCAACAACTAGCGATGTAATTTCCCCACATAAAAAAAATAAATTATAACTTATATTAACTCGACAAACTTCTTTTTGTGCTTATTTGTATTCATTCTTGGAAAAGCCTGTACATGGAAGCCTGTTTCCACCAAAAAGTAATTGTAAGATAAAGATTAAAATAATAAATAGTCAATTTATGTGATATAAAATCGCTATTGTGAAATATAAAGTTGTAGCGGTGAGTTTTGCATGAGCAAGAAATGTAAAAATCTAGTTCTTTCCAGAAATTTGCTTCAATTTGCATCATATTTGCAGAAAATATTCCTCCATATCGCCAACATCCCCTCCCACCGATCCTCCGACAAAACCTCCAGTGGGATGGAAAACAAGTTCAGTGAACCCAACACGGGAACTCTGATCAGCCTCTCTCTCTCATGTCCCGCACACACAATAAGAGCTTCTTTGTGTCCTGGAGGACTGCTGGAGTGTTCTCGGATCTAAAATTAAGTTAGCCTGTCAAATGACTTCACTTTACTGCAAAACAAAAAGCCAGAATCCAGAATCAACAACAAAGTTGGCAGCTGAGGTGGCTTACGACAGGCAGAAATGTAGACTGCGCAGTTGGGGATTTAAGGGACAGGTGTTTTATATTCTCACTCGAGTGCGTGTGTGTGTAATGTTTCTCTGGCAGAGAGGTGAGCGGCTTATCACGTAGTGAAGAGAGAGATTAGCAAGTATTCACTCGCTGGAACACGGGCCAGCTGGATGCCGCCCGTCCACCTTCTTACGTGTGTGTGTAATGGGAGACTGATAGCAACACCTTGTCAGAGAAGTGCTAGTCCATGCTTATGGTGAACTCACCTGTCAGCGAATTCACCTACATGTCTTGATGTGAGAAAAGAGGCATATGGGGACAGTAAGAATACAAATGAATAAACCTGGGAGCTGAACACAACAGAAAGGCCCATACACAGATAAAGAGAAAAATTCATGAGAGAAAAAAAAATAGAACAAGCTTCTAAAGACCTTTTGATAGCTATCACATGATATAACTGGAAAAAATGAACAAGACCTCTTCACATTTACTCGTCATAACAGAAGGAAATAAAGAGATGAGGCATGATGAGTGCAAGATTTTAACCAACCAGTTCTGATAAAGCACATATATTAAATCCAATTAACTAAATTGCTGGTTCTCAACTTTTTTAGCTCCAAGGCCACCTTTTGTCCAAGGCCCTTGAATATAGGAAGCTGATATGCACTTCTGTTGTGATAAAAAATAATGTCAAAAATATGATGTACATCTTTATTTTTATTTCGGGGGTGGAGCTTATAGCATCATTAAAGGGATAGTTGACCCAAAAATGACAATTATCCCATGACTTACTCACCCTCCAGCCATCCTAGGTGTATATGACTATCTTCTTTCAGACGAACACAATCTGAGTTTTATATTAAAAAATATTCTGGCTCTTCCAAGATTCATAATGGTAGTAAATGGCGCTCACAAATTTAAAGCCCAAAAAAGTGCATCCACCCATCATAAAAGTAATCCATATGGCTCCAGGGGGCAATAAAAGCCTTCTGAAGTGAAGCGATGGGTTTTTGTAAGAAAAATATAAATTTAAAATTTTCTAAACTATAATAACCAGCTTCCGGCAAATGACCGTACGCATCGAGTTACGGCGGAAACGTAATTATGATGTAGGATGTAGGAGTAGACGCCTCTCGCGGTTCAAACAAACAGGGCTGTGCAAAAAACTCAAGCTCCTCTTCTCTTATATTGAAATCCTTCAACATTAAATTTCTCATTTTAGACTTCTAATTCGTGACTGGTGTTTTGTTTTGCTCTATCCTCTGTGTTTCCGCATTCGTGAATACGTCTTTTGTCGCATCAGAGGTTACGTTTCCGCTGTAACTCGATGCGCACAGCCGTTTGTGGATTACTTAGCTGTATGGATTGCTTTTATGATGGATGGATGCACTTTTTTGGGCTTCAAAATTAAGGTATAGCTTATAGTTATAGTGAAGGGTAGTGTTATTGGTTGCAAGGGAAACGCGATCATCAGCACCACCTTAATTTCAGTCAGATGCTGTTGTCCTTAGACTGCTGTGATATGTGGTTCTGCAGTTAGATATTTCAGCCTAATGAAGGGTGGGGCTTTAGCTTGGATAATAAATAATATAAGGTACTCTAAAGAGTATTTTCATAGAAGCAGTTTTGTACTTCTTTCCCCTTAAAATAACATGAATAGTTCACAATAAGACTAGGGACGTTTTCCAATAAGACAAAGGTCATTTTGTCTTTAAATTAAGCTCACCACAACAAACTAACCCCACCCCAAGCTCCAAAGTACATATTTTGCCATCCTTAGAGGAGAGTGAAGTCATTATTTAGTCTCTTCATGAACTATTTGTAATTTCGCGGGCATTTTAGGGTGCTTAACTCACGTTCTGTCTCAATTTTTTTCCCCAAAAGATATAAACAAATAGCAGACTGTCACATTATTTCAACTGTAAATAGCTGGTAGATATGAACAGGGAGGAACTGTGGAGTAAAAAGTAGAGAAACAGGGGGAACGAGGTGAAATTCTCACCACAAAACAAGCGCTCATCAACCGTTAGGAGTTAAAGGCGAGCGGACGTAAGTGGGACAGCGGCAGCGTCTGTGAAGAGCTCGCGCTGCATCAAACTATCCCTCGCGCCCCGCAACGCTGCACTTTAAGTGAATTACGTGTCCTGTGCTTGCTCTAATCTGATTTCGGCAACACATGCCACGTAACAAATCAAATTTGAAACAACCCAGATAGAGAAAGAGAGGGGGGAAGAGAAGGGGAGTCAGTCATTGCGCATTCCGATGGTTTAAAAGCAGAGACGGAGCGGCGCATGTTTTCAACATTGAGCTCGAGCCATTTCAGTCACATGTCTCTTGCTCATGCACGAGCTGACACTGCGCTGCGGATCATATGCGTTCAATTTAAAGCAATTTTTCTGCTATTTAACGCTCTGATGTGTGCTATTAAATTATAAAGTCGGCAAAAACAACAGGCTACAAACGAATAGGCCTACCATACACTATATTTTCCACTAAAATTATATATCTGATAAAAGGTACATCTGTTCATTACAATAGAAGATGGCGCATCTTTTGTTATCTACTGACAAAAAGCTGTATAGTTTTTTTGTCAGTGGTTGAGAGACTGTAGAAGGTAATTGGATGTAACAACACACCCTGAATGGTTAAAAATGTCGTGGACACCAGTCATCGGAGGGTTAATGTGCTCATAGCCTACTTTTGAATCCCTTATCTATCACACAACAACATCAAATCCATTGTGGATGCGCGTGCACGTGCAACAGACGCGTTTCAATAATGTTGATGTTGATAAAATATGAATGAATCTTAAATGTCCAAGCAAATCAACTAAAACTGTCCAATAATCGGGTTCACTGTTTAGTTTACAGAGTATCAAAGTAACCCAAGTTCTTTAATAGTATAGTCTATCACATGCACGAATAATAAGATGTAATATCTGTGAACCATTGTATTTAACTACATATTTTAACTACATATTCACTCTGAGGCATGATTCCGACTGTCCGACTACGGAGCACTAAACCCAACGTGTTTATTTCCCCGACGCGTTTGAGCAGTGGCACAATGAATGCAGTTAAAAAGCAAAAACAACATTAGCACCATCAGCCCCGTTATCTGATTGCTGATAACAGAGCGCGAGGCGCAAACACACTACCTCGTGCCCTATTTGTCAACATGCTCGCGCCGAACAAGATGACAGAAGAGAGCTGAGGAAGCAAGAGATAAACAGTTAAACGCTTACATCCTCTCTCCGGCACTCAGCAATCGTCCCTCCACCATCATCTCGGGTAGAAAATCCAGATTGTAGGACGAAGTCATGATTAGGTTGACCGTGTTGTGCGCCGCTGACTGGATAACGCCCGCCCTCCGCGCGAGCCTGCCTGCCGAGTTTGGGCGCGCGAGACAGAGAGGGACAGGTGCAGCAGCGCGAGCGGCACTGGGCACACACACACTAACTTCGCTTGTCACATTCTTTTCCTCTCACCCATTAGGCTGTTTTTCCTCCACTATCCCTTCAAAAAATCCCTTCTTCTCAGACAACTAGCGCGAGTCCGGAGCGTCAAGCACCGGGAAGGGAGAGGCGTGGCTGCTCGCGCTGCTGCTGCTGCAGCGAGTTTTTAACCAATGCATCCCTGAGCCATTTCAAACGGTCTGCTCTATATAAATGAAAGAATGAATTAAAGTATCTAAAACCATATGGCTTTCTTTCTTTATATAGAACACAAAAATACAGCTCCTATCCAATGTACAGTAATATTTTCATATTTTTTTATCACAACATTTTTTTTTTCTTTTGTCAAATCAACTTCAATAGTTAATGTGGTTCGGATAACATCATATTTTGAGTTTCTGTTGATTAAAACGATCGCCTTCATTGTATCAACTCAAATGTTTAATTTCAATGAACTCCAAATTTTAAGGCAACCAGGTAACTTAGTTTTTTTTTTAAGTTAAACCCACAATTATTATTATTATTATTATTATTATTTACAGTGTAAGTGGATGGGGACTGGAGCTGTCAAGCTCCAAAAATGACAAAAAAAAAAACAAAAAAAACTGGTCAATATGAATTTGCTGAAAATATTGCCTTTCAAAATAGAGCAATACAATTCACATACATTCAAATATGGGGCATAAAGATCCATTGTCTTTTTCTTTTTTTTTTAAGTTCAACGTCTCCATTTTCCATTCACTTTCATTGTAGCCAGAACAAAGTAACTCAAACCGAGCAAAAATGTCTTCTTTTGTGTTCCACAGAAGAAAGAAAAACATACTAGTTTAAAACAACCCAGTATTTTTCATCTAAGCCTTCAGTATGAAAAGCAACCATGCATTGTTCATATTGGTTATTACGGATATGACCATAGACAGTTGTAGTCTAAACCAAAAACAGATTAAGAGATGAAAAATGAACCATTATATATTGAAGATTTATTGCATCAGAATATTTAGTGCATCGAAAGAAGAATGCAATACGAGGCGCATCCCAGTTTTACTGTGCTCATCCGTTCATGCGTATAAAAGAGCACATTTTCTTTTTGTTTTCCCCTCGCGTGTCCCCAGGGGAAGGGGGTCTCGAGCCGCAGCTCTTCAGAGCACGTGCAGGAACTAGGTCATGGGAAACACTCATGCTTAATGCGTATATATACACACAAATGATGGCGAAGAAGACGATTTTGTGCATCACATTCTGTAGCGCTTGACCACATAAAATATAAAGATCTGGGAATATGCAGCCTGAATTAAGAACCATTAAAAAAGTGCATAGCCTAGCAGTTCATGCTTTTAAATTGTCTATCGTATTTAGATAACAACATATCCAGCCAAAAGCTTTCAGAACAAAACAAAAATCCATAATGGGCCATGCTTGTCCTTACAGGCCAAGTGCAATGAAGGACTTCAGCTGTCATTAAAAAGCTGTTGCGTAGAATTAAAGTGCTATAACTAGCAAAAAACGGTTAAATTAAACCCAGAGAAAATAGTTTTAGCAAACTGTGATAAACAAAACATGTGTTGTGGTCTGTTATGACCTGTAGCCAACAACGTGCTAGTATTTGCATGTGTTCAAGGGTGGTGTTTGTGCATGCAAGGATGCACAATCAATATTTCCTTCTTACTGTAACATTCATGAGAAAATAGAAGACAAAACTAACCCTAGAGCCAGATCCTTGGAGACAGTTTATGATTTCTGAAATGATTTTACACAAATTATTATAATACGCAAGCCAGTGGGGTCATCTTTCCCTCTAAGAAACACTTGTTAATACCGCCTCCAGCTTGGACAGTCAAGCAGAGGTGACTCATAAAATAATGAAATAATAAATAAAGTAGGTAATATACAATACATAATGACATTATTCCGAGTCAATATATGTAGGCCTAAAACCACAAACACAAAATAATCGTACTTATACTGCTCACTGACCTAAAATATCAATTTGTGCATCAATTACATACCAAAAAAAAAAAAAAAAAATCAATTTTGGGGAAAAAAAAGAAAAAGAAATGCATTGTGAGTTCCGGACAGGTTTATAAACAGTCCGCTGTTTGCACACAATGTGATATCTACTACCTTGAGCAAATATACCATTACATAATGGATTGTGCAATAAAGAAGCAATTTACGAATGCCTGGCATTGCTGTTCCGCATGTTATGGAGATGATGAATTCACTAAATGGGCTTCTATTTGGAGAGAAATTCAGCAATAAACCCAAAGCTTAGAGGAAAGAAATAGGGGTGAACATGAAGGAAAGGTACTGTAGACTGCACGTACAATGCTAACAAAGATTATTTGTGTATGCACAGCTGTATGATGCAAAATAGATGCATATTTCTGCTTAAAAAGGTACGTTTACCGTACTAGCCTATACATCAAGACTCTTTTCAAAGAAACTCCTTTTCTTCAAAACCAAGCCCTCCAAAGACATGGCAGTCAACACAATGTACTGACTTGAGAGCTAAACGTTCACGTGACTAACTAAAACCTGCTAGCAAGTAAACAGCACATACACTTTGTTTACTAGTCTTAAGAGTTTTAAGGACCTAAACCCAGTAGCTTTTAGGGGCAAATGCAGAGCCAATTTTTCCATTCCAGAACCGACTTTTCTGCAGTGGAAACACATTGAACAGTTCTATATCGGGCTCTGGCACCCTGTACGTGGAAAAGGGACAACAGGGATAGGAGTGATTTCTCAGAACATCCATTTAACTGATATCTGGCAGGTAGTAGGGACAATTTACGTGTGGTATTAGGCGGCTTAAGCAGCTCGGAACATTAACTCACGCCACAGACCTTCATGTCGCCCCCTGAACATCTTTCAATCTTTCCGGCTTCCTCTTCTGTGTCCTTCTCTTGGGGTTAAGAAGTCTGATGAAAGCACTTAAGGGCTGATATAATTCTCTCTCACAGAAGATAATGGAATTTAGCCACAAGACGTCTTTCATTTGGCTTTCTTTCTTTCTCGCCGTCTCTCTCCGTCTCTCTCACACTCTCAGGTCAAAGGTTTCCCTGTTCTTCCTCCTGTGGTTGTTATTGTTACCCTTTTACCTCTTTCTGTTCTTTTGTTGTCATTTTTTGGTCTTCTTTTCCTCACCTCCTCCCCAGGGGTTTCGGGGTTATAGCCTGAATATTTTCTCTTGCCTTCAACCTGTTTACTACATTACCGTTGTCTCGCATTACTGTGAGTAGAGAGTTGCCAGCGGTTATTTTAATGACAGTAGACCATGCGAACACACACATCAAGCGGCAATACGGATAACCTGCATTTTTTCGCTTAAACTACTCACCAAAGCAAGGTAAACGAATTCCAGGACCAACGACCTCATTGATCCTGGAACAACATTTCTATTAACCAATCAGATTTGAAGGATATGTTTACAGTTAATGTCAAGTTTAGGCTTACAACAAGGTTTAGGGCTTCTACACCATTCATATAGACAGGGCCCATTTAGGAATAAGTTCATATGGGTCACATTTCGGGCAGCCCCTGTCTGACGATTTTGCAAAAGTCACATATAGCTTCACAAATATGATGGTTAAAATATTGTGTAGTTTATCTTGTCTTTTATGATTCATATCATGGTGCATTACAATGATAAACTCTTGCAAATATTTTATTATTTTGGCATAAAGGCCCAGAGCTGAGCTCCCAGTGTCCTCGCAGCATAATTACGCCCCTCTTCTGCCTCATTTTCTTGGGGTCCTTGTTCTTTGTGTTCTCTCTTTCCCTTGGTATCACACCTTCTCTCTCTCTCTCTTTCTCTACGCCTCTCCCTCTTGGGTCTGGACCCAGCTGGCCTATAACACGTATTGATTGACCACGTAGGAGGAGAGCAAGGAGACAAGAGAGAAAGAGAGAGGGAGAGAAAGGCAGGCCCGGCAGGCTGCAATGCACGGAGACAAAAATAGTACACCAGGAGTTCAAACCACACAGAGAAGGATAGAGAGAGAGAGAGAAAGGGGTGGGGGCAGGGAAGGTAGTTAGATGAAGGGGATAAGATGAAGGAGAACATGCTAAAGATGGCAGATATGGGGCAGGAAAAAAGACTCCATGTATTAGCGGTGGTCTTAAAAAATCGAGGAAGCATAGCAGCCACAAAGGGGGGTTCTTGTGAGCACTCTTCGGAAACTTAAAAAGACAAATGCTCTTCTTCTCCATCACTGGTCTCAATGGTATTTTTCAACCCGGTCTCATAGGAAAATCGTACCTGTGGGAATGTTTTCGCCAGTCGCCAAAATACGTACCAATGCGTATGTATCGCTTCAGTTCCCAGAGGCAGTAAAACGGCAAGCGCTTTTAATCATTTTCATACACAGTTGCGATTACGGGGGTCTGATTATGGATTAATAAAGATTCGTTTTCACGTCTCCTCGGACAATATCATGTTATGAGTTTTTTTTTTTTTACCAAAGTGCACGCTTTGTAAACTAATATCTTTTGGACTTTGCATCACTTAACCAGCTCCATAGGTTTCGCTTTTTTCTGACATAACAAGCTTGCTTTGTAGCTCAGCCGATACGGAGTTGTACTTAAGGCGAGGAATCCCTGGGTACGAATCCCGTGAAAGGCGAGTCACGGTACGAGAGCTCAAAGGGAGATCAAAACGAGCTAAAACGGTACGATTACGGACGCTTTTTATGTCACATTTGCTTTTGTTAACACTATCGGGTAGGTTTAGGTTTAGTGTTGGTGGTACGTTATTTTTAAAATGCAATGGAGAGCAAATGTCAAATCAGAACCGCAGTGATTTGTCTAAAAACCAACGTCATAAAAAGTACCATATTCACCCTATTATCTGTTCTGGCAAAAAAAAGAAGAAAAATGAACGCGCTTTTAGCACCGCTCAGTGGACATTTCACATCGAAATTGCAGCAATACGTACGTATTGGTACGTATTTTGCAACTTGCGAAAACGTTCCCACGGGTACATTTTTCTAATGAGACTAGGTTGGTATTTTTTTTAGGTCGAAATGAAGGGGTCTCTAATTGAACGATTAAGCCCAACATAACTTCCAGAACTGCTAACATCGCTTACAGCACCTTTAAAAACCAAAGACTCAAAATGGTAGAAGTCAGCATGGCCTTATTGTAAAAACATGCCTCTACCTACATTTTTGAAAAACTACAATTCACTGCAATTTCTGGCTGAAATAAAAACAACTTTTTTTCACCTTTTTACACAACTTATGACCTCAAAACAAATTTACCATAGAGCATTATTTGTAAACTACTACATTTTGATGTGCATCACATATGGTGCTTTTCCACTGCATGATACGGTTCAGTACGGCTCACTTTTTGGTGCTTTTCCACTGCATGGGACGGCTCGGTTCAGAACGGTACGGCTCGCTTAAATAGTACAACCTCAGTGGAGGTTTCAAGCGAGCCGTACCGATACTAAATGTGACGTGTAAACACTGTAGATCACTGATTGGTCAGAGAGAATTGTCACTACCAGTGTCATTGGTTTTGAAACACAAGATACCAAACCTGCTGGATTTAAATAGTCAGTAACAGCCACCGTGGTATCATTTGTTCGCAAAACGACTTCACACGCAATTTGAAAAAAGAAATGGCTGTATTGTTGTCACTAGACGAGGTGCAGACTCATTGGTAGACGAGGAATGGATCCACGGAAGTAGGCGCGGCATAACTATGCTATCAGTCTAAAATCGTATACTTTGAAGCGGTAATAAACCGCATTGAAAAAGCAAACCGAGCAAAAAAAAAAAAAGCAAGCTGAGCTGAGCTGAGCCGAGCAGTACCACGCGGTGGAAAAGCGCCAACATAGTTCAGGCGGAAGCTATAAATCTTATAGTTAAAATTTTTAATTCTTATTAGATCAGTCATATTTGAAATATGCAGTATATGCACACCACGTATCAGTTGAATTCATGCAGCAAGCTGTGCAATGCTTGACAAGCATAAACACCTATCCTGTGGTCTGCTTACTGACAGAAATGTAGATATATTGAGGTATAACAAAATCTCTACCTTCTGATTCATTTGTATTGTTGCACAATATCTACGTCAGCCCTAGCATTAGCCATGTATTTACATCCATGTATGGACATACGGGCTGCCAGCGGTCTGTCAGAAGAGTGTTTGGGCTCATGAATATTTGATTAACTCATGGATTATGTAAAGCAGTGAGCGTGCTCATTTGGGTGAGAGCACACACATACATAAGCATACTCTCAGTTACGGTCTGTTTCATACTATAGATATTTTGCCTCAGGTCATATAATTCTCAGATAAACATGCACAGACATACACACATGAACTAATTAATCTGTCATTTGATTGTCTCTAAAGCTGCCTTTTCACTATCTCAGACTGGAAGTCATTCATTTCCAATGAAGAGTAGTACAGGAACTGCTTGAGGTTGTAGACCGGATGGAATGAATTCTAATTAAAAGCACTAAGTCAGAATTACCACTCTGTACTATTCCTTTAAAATTGTCCAAAATAATCAGTTTATAACTACATGATAATTACATTAATTACACCTTGAAGACCTAATATTCTTTTCTTTTGTCTTTTGCTTTTATTTTATCATGGTGAATAGGGTAACGGCTTATTCACGACCAATTTAAAAAAATTGCCACTACGGGACAAACTGCAACAACCATACACAATGTCGGCGATATTACAAGTTAAGATGGCTTAAGGCCTTTTAGTTCTTTTCTGTGAATCAGTTGATTCGATTCACAAAATATGTCTGAATGATTTGTTAATGAATTGGACTAATCCAGTTATCAATTTTAACTCGGTGTCTCAATGATTTGGACGCAATGGTTAAAAGCTTAACAAAGGGGAAGATTATCAGTGAACAATGATATGAATTTTGGTCTGTTCATCACATAAAACTATTGTTTGGACAGTATATAGTGCACAATTGTTTTAGATTCTGTAATGAAGCTTGAAAGGCTTTTGTGTTCAATGAAAGACAAAGTCTTTTTGCATTGGTATGATATTATGGTGAGTTTCTGGAGTTAACTATCCATTTAAACTGTCAACATGTTTCTAACTACCTATTTGAATAAAAACACATGTGGTTTAACGAAACATTTAACTGTAACTCTATCACCCCCTTGAGTATTGTGGTTTGCTAGAGAGTGCATAAGTGTAAGCCTGTCACTGTAATCTGGGATCACTAGCCTGCCTAATCTTCTACATTAACTCGACCCCCGTTGTTTACATTATCACCATGCCAACCAGCAGCAATGCTGACATCACAGGGCATCAACAGCATATCCTTTATATGCTTTAATGCATTCCAGCCTAGACTCCCCTAATGTTCATTTCACATGCTTCTCTGTTCTGTCATATTGATCTAGAGCAAAATCTGCCTCCTAAATCATAAAACCGCCCAACATTCAAACTAAAGGCCCATTTCTGCCTCCTGCTATCCCAGAATGCCAACCATGGAGTGATTGTTGCCCAGTGCAGTGAACCTTACTGGTTTAATTGAACAGGTCTTGGGTAGCGAAATTGGAGTTTAAATAAATTTGCCATTTCTCTCCAAGTCCAACATTCATTAAAGAGCCTTTTTCTCCTTTCCTTTCTCTATCCATCTCCCCCCATTCCTTTGTTTCAACATCCCTCCCCCCGTTTCCCTCATTAAAGCAGGACCCTTAGAGTGCTGGTCACTGCTTCTCATTTATTTTCATTTGAAACTCGCGCAGCTTCGCTGAGCCACAGCTCGACGGAGGGCACCTAGGGACAGGTCATTCTCCTATAACACAAAACCACCCATTTCTGCAACATACTCGCACATATATCCCAGAATGCACAGTGACAGCAGCCTGTCGCCACAGCCACACACAGACACAACCGCCATCGCCTTGTTTCACCACAACGAAAGGCTTTCCAAGCCACTAATTGCAGAGTACAAACTCTAATTTTTGTAGCGGAAAGTCGGCAGTGCTGTACGAGTGGTTTTAGGAAGAAAGTGTAAGCTCTTATGACAGTCCGTTAAGAACTGACCTTGTGTTATCTGTGATTGCTTAACACTTTAATTTCCTGTAAGAAACACATTCAGCCTTAGTTAGAGCATTTAAGTGAAGTGATGTGTAGCCAAGTATGGTGTCCTATACTCGGAATTCGTGCTCTGAATCTCACCCATCCAAGTGCACACACACACACACACACACACACAGCAGTTATATTGAACATACACCGCCTGGGGAGTGATTGGGGGTTAGGTACCTTGCTCAAGAGCACCTCAGTTGTCGGTAATGGAAATAGCGCTGTTCATTCACTCCCCCTACTTACATTTCCTGCTGTTACTGAGACTCAAACCCGCGACTTTTGGGTTGCAAGTCCAACTCTCAAACCATTAGTCCACAATTGCCCCCAAATAAATAGCTTTGTCAGCTAAAGTCTTTAAAAGAACACTCATACAAGCTTGCTGCAATTGATAATCTAGTGACCTACACAACATCCTAAATGAACATTTAAACTTGACTATGATGATTAAAAGTGCTGTCTATGCAGGCAGTTAATCAGGTTTTTGTCCAAAAATGATGTCTACGCTGGCGGTTTATCAGGTTTCGAGACTGTGATGTTGAAAATTGATGTCTAGGTAGGCAGCCCACTAGGTTTTGAGACATAAATAGCATCAAAAAACGTTTCAGATATATTCAAAATCAGTAATATTACACCTTACTATCAAACGTAAATAAAGTCATTGAATTTCTAGACATCATTACAGTACATTCGGCATCAGACGGATGGAAGTTGAAACACAGCGGAATAAATCGATGTGAGTCCTCAGCGAACGAAGCATTACATCAACAGCCAGAGGCACGCGCAATAGATTTATTTACAGTCCCAGCATGTATGGTTTTCCCATGAACATGGCCCTTCGTGTAGCTCCATAAATCATTTTTGCATCAAATAATGCTAAACGTTCTCAAGACTCATAGATTCAGTCCTAGTCGCATTGGTGTACATTTGTTAACGTTTGGTCGTATTTCTTTAATGAGCGTGCATATACACACACTTGTGTGTGATGGTTATGGACTTGTATAGCACGGTTCTATTTGACATTTCTTTATTGGAGGAGGTTGAGTTATAGCCAAGGTATGTGTGTATGTTACACCAGAAGACCTGACCGCAGTCATTGGAGAGATTCATGTTCCTTGGGGGCTATTTTAAAAGCCATTGAGCACAAGTACAATGAATGAGTAAAAGGCCATAAATCTACTCTTTAAACCAACATGGCCGCCTCTCTGGCCCAACTAATGCCCTCACACCCCATTACACTTCGCACATTAAAAGCCTGCGTTATTAACTGCCCATAACCCCGGGATAAAAACCAACCCGACACGGCCTGATTAGCACCCTTCTCCAGTTTTAAAAAATGGCAGAGAGTCAGACACAGAGAAGAGAAGAGAGGTAGAAAGCAAGCCACAATGTGAGTGACAGTCTCATTGTTGGGGCGTCCCATTGTTGGGAATGCTTTCAGTGCTACCCTTCTTCTACTTCTTCACCGAATGCCCCCCTCCATCCCTCTTCAGACCCCCCCCCCCCTTTTTTTAAAAATCCAATCGTCAGAGAGGCATGCAAACAAAAGCAGACATGTTTCTAGCGGCGGGACGGGGCTTAACCCCTCCTGCTCATCCCTCTCTTTGTTTAATGCGATTATTACATCCAAACAAACTCAGAATTTAGGTCCTCACAAGTGTGTTTGCACACTTAAATGTATGGATATATACTCTCACACTTTACAGGTGCATTATTACATATTAGGAATGCTTGTATGGAAATGCAAGCACAATAAGTGCAAAAACGAGACTGCAATAATTGAGGACAGTGATTTGCATGCACAGTTTTATTATAAAGAATTTGATGTCTTTTTCTGTCGCACTGTTTCCCTTGCACACACGCGCACATTATCCTGCGTGCATGTACATGCATCTCTAAACACTTCTCTATAGCTGTATCAACTCTTCAGTTTTTAAAGAGGCTCCAAACGAACCGTATAGGGAAGAGAAACAAGAGAGGGGAACATTGCAAGCTGTGCATTTTTACGGTTGGCAAGACGAGTGCAGACAGTACAGCACAGACAGGGTCCCGCAATTTGACAAAAACACAACTGCATGCACATACAGCTCAAACGGCCTACGATCGGCATGTCAACGAACCACGCCAAACAAAACTGCAGGCTGCCGTCAACTAAACATTCCTGAAATGGCTTGCCGCATGCCTGCAGCTATGAGCTGCAAACCTTTCGAAGCTAGCCAGATCTGTGTGTGTATGTGCATGCATGTCTTTGTGTTCTGTCCAGGGACAGCTTTACCTCAGCAGCAGTTCTTCTGTGCTCCTCATGGAGACAGCGCTGTTCGCGGTGGATGGGTATCGCATGCTGTCCACACACACACTCGGCACAAAGCCCAGCTCAGACGAGTGCTCCAACATCGCCGTTACTCCGAATGCAAGCATGCACTACACACGCACACGATCCTTGTGCTTCAGTTGTGGCGGGTGTACGCTGGCCCTTTCTCTGGCATCTGAATCCTCTCTCTCTCTCTCGCAGTAACACTCCCACCCATCCACCCTCACTGGCTCCCTCCTCCTTCCCCTTGTCCCTCCCTCCTCCCGTCTGATTCACTGGGCTGTGATAACCCTTTCTGACAGCTCATGTTGTTTTTGGGCCAGAGCTAGTGCTGTTAGCCTGGTGCTGGCTAGCATTGAGAAGCCTGCTGTTGTCCAGGATGCCCAACACCCCTGAGGACAGCTCGTATCTTGTATCCATTTGAGAATAAGAAATAAAGAAGCGCTGTTTGAACACTTAAAAAAAGCCAAGACTCTATATCTGGTACTACAATCTCAAGAACGTTCACCTTTGTCCTAATTTTATGTCAACATAAGCAAAAGATGAAAAACTGCAGAGATGGGATGCAAGAACATGTCTTCTTTGATTGACTCCAAGCACGTTAAAATAGAACTTCAATGGTGAAGAACTGAAAGCTAAGTAAAATAAACAAGTGGACATAAAGAGTGGCTCGCTTAAAGCAGTGTTTCTCAATTCCAGTCCTTGGGACCTACTTCCCAGACTGTTTTAAATGTGTCCCTATTTAACGCACTAACAAGCTGATGAGTTGAATCAGGTGTTTTAATTAGTGAGACATCTAAAACATTCTAGAAGTTGAGCCCCCGGACTGGAGTTTAAAAGATAACTTTGCCAACGTTTAACCAGCTTTGTATTTCTGTCAGAACCATTATCGTCAAAGATGATTGACAATTGCATAGAGTTTTGATTGGCGGTATGGTTCTGGGCAAGAACTTGCTACACATCCATGCAGCCTTGCATGGATAAGAGCAGGGAGAGCAGCGATAACCCCCCTTAGGGTAAACATAACTGAATCAACATAAATGTATTGAAGATATTATTAATGTTCAGTAATTTAATATACAACACTATTCAAGAAATTAGTCTGATTCAAAGGGGAATCAAAAGGCCAAATCCTGACTGGATGAGAGGAGGAGCTGGGGAGGGAGGAGGGTAATTAGTTTCTGAGAAATGTAATAGCAGCTGACAATACTGAAGTAGCTTATATATGGATGCTGTGATAGGCGTCATATTCCTATAGGCAGACGTGAGTAAGCTGATGTGATCTTGACTGACGTGACCTGCCAAAACTAACGCTATACTTGATTGTTATAATGTTGGTAGTATATGTAAATGGACAATGTGTACTCTTTCTCTGTTACCTACACTCAGATATACCAGTGTATTTGTCAGCAAATGTCTGCCAGGTGACACAAAAACAGGGCCTGGGTAATGTGGAGAAAGAGTTCACATTGTTCAAAGTTTAAGAAAAAATCACCATTGTAAGAAAATGATTGTACTGTTAAAACTTTGAAAGGGTTATTTAGTAAAATGAACTTGTCTCAATTTGGTCTGAGCAGTTTTTCCACTTAGCGGACCAAGTTTTGAGACATGATTCCATGTTAGGTTATACATCAGCATTACTCATACTGCTTTTTTATTTTTCTGGAGACAACACCAGAGGCTTTTTGAGGACCATTGTTTTGATAAATTAGTTCTGCGGTGGGAAAGCAGAAAATCACCAGGGACGTGGATTAGTTTAAATGAGGGTTCTGAGTGTGAGTGTTGTATGTGCAATTCTAAGAAGCCCATTTTTCCTCCCAATGGGAACATTTTGTTAAATAGTCACACTCATCTGAAAATAACCTCTTGTCATTGCTCTTTCTTTTCACCATCTGTTCCTACCCCTCCATCTCTCTCTCATTCTCTCCATTTCAGAAAATAAACTTATTTACCTCCTCTCTCTTTAAATGTCTCCTCCTTTCACAAGTTTCTCACTCTCTCTCCCTCTTCCAAATGTCTTCCAGATCTGCCTCTTTAAAAATGCATTGTGTTTATTACGGCTTATGAAAGTTTAATCGCGAGAAAAACACATCAGAGGATCAAGGGCACCGATTCATTAAAGGACAAAATTTTGTGTTGCACCTTGCACACTTGGCTACGATTATTCATAACACTTGCAATAATTGCCAAAGTAATTTGTTTACCAAACACCTGCGATCCTGATGTGCCCCATTACTGTCCTATAACTGTACGTACTGCAATAGATGCAGATCCCATCACTTCAAAAAAGATGTTTTCCTTCAATGCTGATCTGCATTATAGTGACCATAGTGTTTTCGATTACAGATGTCATGCAGATAAAATTGGTTAGAGGCATAAAACAATCAGTTCCAAATGTCTCTCTGCTCCATCTGCCACCTCCTTTTCTTTCTCTCCTTCTGTTTTTCTCTACCATCAGCCCCTCTGCCAGTCTCACATGTGCTAGTCAGTGTAAATGTAATGGTTGTCCAGCAGAGAGTGTTTCTGAGTGGCAGGCATATAGTCAGATGTGGGCAGGGAACTTAACGGATAAAATGAAAATGCCAAATGTATTACCGATCAATTCTAATTCCTGCTGTTTTTCATTGCAATTCGCAAAAGCTCTTTGCTTTCCAGGGGGGGATTTTTTGGCATTTGTTTTGCAGCAATAATATCTACGTGTCTGTCTGTGTGAGGGTTGAAGTCGAGCTGTTACTAACAGCCAAAGACAGAATATATGCCAGGCATGATCACTGATTTCCTATGTTCTCTGGCAATGGCATTTGATTAGCTGAGTCTGAGGCAGATGCCTGATGACACTCAATTGGTTGAGTCCATAGGGCCCATTATGAGTGATTAGTCCAATATAAGGGAAGCAATGACAAGAGTAGAGGAGAGAAGAGAGGAGAACTAAAAAGATGAGGACACAAGAAGAGATGAGACAAAATGAGACAAAATAAGAAAATGAGATGAGACAATAAGTGAAAAGATATGATGAGATATGACATGATGAGATAAGAGATAAGACAAGATGAGACAAAATGAAATGATAACAAGAGGAGATAAAAGATGAATACAAAATAAGATAAGAAAAGAGAAGTGACAAGATGAGAGAAGACAAAAAGAAAAGAGAGGTGACGAGACAAGACAAAAATCTATACAGAAAAGTGTGGTGGAGGGAGATGGGGTGAGAGAGTTGAGGATCTCTGCATGTATAGACAGTGCCCTGGGACAATGTGTGCAGACACACACACTCAAATCCAAAGCAGGCCGATTATAAAATCATGTACAGTCCATCGCACAAACATAACGTTCTCTGTCAAGTCGTTGTATTGCATTTACAGTTTAATGAAATGACCTAGTTAGAGTATCTTCCTGCCTTCTCTTCCTCTGTGCTTTCCTGCATTATTCGCACTCTCTCAATCCTTTATTCCATTTTATCCCTGACACCATATCATTCTTTTTCCTGTATTTAATGCCTATCTCTCCCTCTCTCTGTTTTTCAGTCTTCTCTTCTGCCTAATTGTCTTGTCCATAACGGTGATTAAAAGGTCAATGCCCAATCACTCCTAGCCATGACAACCTATCTAGAATGGCTGCCTATGTTGTGACTATTACTGTGCTGGACTTTTAGGTATTTCATCTCAAAACAGTCCTCAAATGTCTGGTAAAAACTTGTCCCCTCAGGAGCTTTCAAATACAGTCTTAGCGGGCACACAGGACACATACTTGAGTTCAAAAACAGTTTTAACTGAACACAAGGGGTTTCAGATGTGTTTTTAACAACTGGGCTTGGCGCCAGTTATTGATAAGTATGATATTAAAAAGACATAAGACATTTTTTCAATGACACAATGGCACAAAATCCATTTTAACTTTGTCTTAGCCTCACTCACAGTCTGTTAACTGACTGAAGCACTATTTGAAGTCATTAAGTCTATTATTACATGATAACAATAGTGTAATATGTACCAGTTATCAATGTAAAGCTGCTTTGACACAATCTGCATTGTAAAAAGCGCTATATAAACAAAGGTGACTAATAATAGTGTAATAAGCAGGAACCTGTGATTTGTCCTTTCACATGTCAATCAGATCATATTCTGCCATTTAAGTGGACAGTTCTTGGCCAGAATAAGCTGCAGTAGATATTATTCAATGGAACATTGCAAGTTACATAAGGGGTGATATACATGTAACCCCTCCTGTTCGAACCGCCCACTCTAACCACCCACTCGGCATGGTAGTCGGGCACTCTAACAAGGAGGCTAAAGACCGCAGTCTCTAGTGTCAATCGCTAGAGCAAATCTTGAGATCAGGGGAGTAAGGTTTACATGCACAGCTCTTACTGGCCTAGGTCCGTTACACTCACCCCCCTAAACCTCACTCCTATCCGGGTCACGGCACCAATGTAACCCCTCCTGTTCGAACCCAGCTCCACCGGCATGCTCTAACAAGGAGGCTAAAGACCGCAGCCTCTAGTCAGTTGCTAGAGCACCTATTGAGATCAGGGGATTGAGGTTTGCACTCACAGCTCTTACCGGTCTACGTCCATTACACACAGTCAGCTAGTCATCCTTGCAAAATAAACTCCAACAGGGTGATAAGGACCCTCATTCATTTTCTTAATTATCTTAACCTAACTCAGATTAAGATTTGAAATTATTTCCTCAATGAGGACAGCTGAAAGATGCAATTTTGATGGGCTGCAAAGCCATTTGTGGCACCATTAACAGTGAGACTTGTGTGTGTTTCTTAAGCAGGTCAGGCTGCAATTCACAGAGGTTCTGCCTTTATTATTAAATGTTATCGAGCCTTAAAAAAGATGGAATATCAAAGGAATATTCCAGCAGATAGAGAGAGGGACAAGGAGATGTAAGGTGTTTTGTCTGAATATGAGAGTTCTTGAGCTAACATTAATAAAACAAGGATTATGTGACGTCAGCGCTGTGCCATTTCACCTGTTCAAAACAGCATTTGGCTCTCTTTGACCAGCACTCTCGGATTATTTTACCTCTTTTTGTCTCTCTCTCAGGCCTAAAAACCTCTTGTCTCTATCAGAATGCAGTCCACGTGGGACCCTCGGAAAAAAGGAAGACCCTCAATTCATTCATTCTCTTTCTCTCTCTCTCTCTCTCTCTCTCTCTCTCTCTCTCGTTCTGCAGGAGGAATGCACCAAAACACAGATGAATAATTTAGATTTTTTTTTTTTCCCAAAGAAAAGGTTTGACGCAGCAGAAGAAAGAGCTGCTGTAAAACATGCATGAGATACACGAGTCCACAATCAGATTGCTGATAAGAAGAATTAATCTTATCTTTAAAACACACGGCAGGACCACATGAAAGCACAGTGGTAAACTGCTCTTAAGTTTTTGGCATTCGGATAACCCTATTAAGAGGATGAGATGAGATAGATCTCCTATTGTTCCAGTGACAGCGTTATTACGGCCAATCAAATATAAAGAGTGCCTCTTTTTAATTCGAAGACGACCAATCAACAGAGATTAAAGACACAAAGGACCAATCCATGAATGGCAGTTAGAGTGAAGCGTTCAATGAGTGTTAATGTCAGCGTGACTATTCATGATCCTGTTGCCGGCACATCAAAGGTTTGGCAGGAACTGTGTGTGTGTGTGTGTAAGGAAAAGGAAGGAGCTCATAAGAAAGTGAAGAGCTTATTCATCTTTGAAAGTTGGTGTGTGTCTAATAGACATATAGTACAGGTCTGCAAAGACATAAATGTGAGTGGATCACTAATAAAATATAAGACTAAACCTATTCCAAAATTAATAAAAAAAAAAAAAAAAAAAAAATGCATCTAATCAACCTGAGTCATTTCATAATAAGGAATAATCTTACCAGTGGAGCCACTGATATCATCAGAGAAATTTAAGTTATGCACATAGAACATCTTCTTGCTTTCAAAAAAGAGATGGAACACAACATATTAGAAGAGATTTTGAAGTTGTCAATGCACATTTTTCAGTTTTGATGTTCTTTTAACTTATGTTTTAAATCATGGTGCTCATGGCGTAAGACGCTGAAAAACAGTGAGACGCATCTTCATCAGAGTTGGGTATAACGCGTTACTATGTAGTCTAATTACTTTTCCTGATAACACAGTAATGTAACGCATTACATTTTAAATTTATGTAATTTGATTACAGTTACTGATGTCAATAAAATTATGTAAAAAATAGAAAAAAATAAGAAAAAAAAATAAGTAAAGTGCATTTCTAAAGAAATCACGTTTGGCGCGGATGCGTCATTATGAATCACCGGAGAACGCGTGGAGGAGGATACCCCTAAACAAGCTAGATTGGATTTTTAAGTGATTTGTTCAGGATCGGGAGAGAAGGTAACTTCTGAAAAATACTGTTTTCAAATGTTATTATAAATATACTGTAAGCATTTACATACAAACATAAACACAGTTCAGCTACCACACACATACATGCTACACACAGCAAGGAATGTTTAAGCTGTGTCCGAAACTGTTCGTTCACTCGTTCTCCGATTCACTATTCCCTATATAGTGTATGTCATCTGAGTGCACTATATCTGCAAAGAGTGAACGAAATGAAGTAAGTAAATTCGGAGGCTGATGTAGCCTATAACTGTGCGTCGGAGAGCTGGAGCTGTCACAGAAACGGCTCAACACGTGATAAAGCTACACTGTAAAAATTACCATGATTTTAACAGTAAAAAACTGTAAAAATGCTGCGGTGAAAAACTGCCAATTGGTTTACAGAAAGTTTCCATACTATATACGGTGAATAACTGTAATAGATCGAATGGTACATTTAATGTGATTTTACGGTAAAATACCGTTAAATTCACAGTTTTTGGAAGTGAAAAATAACAATTCATTGTAAAATTTACAGTGAAAAAACGTAAATTGACATTCCCACAATTCCCTGCGTGACACTTCACATTTGATATATTTTCGTTGAAATAACTCTGTTTCTTCTTAGTTTTTCTCATTTTTTTTCTAATCAGTTATGTACATTAGGGTTTTATGTTACATCTAATGTTGTTAAATTAATGTTTATTGCATTTTTAAAATTTCATGCATGTTACCATGATGGTGTTTAGTGTGTGTGTGAATGACACTGTGTGCACCTTTAGTGTTGTCCTCAGCTTGTGGAAAATCTGCTTGTGATGAACTTTGATTCATCATGTGACTCTTACCACACTTACTACACTGTGTTTGGTGACTGTCAGTGTATTATAAAGGTACAAAACAGATATTAGTACTTCATTAGGTTGGTAAATTAACATTATATCAGTTAATGAAATACGTTATTTTACCGTAAATTTAACAGATTTTTTTTTACGTTGCTACTGTATTTTTTACGGTAAAGTTCTGGCAACCACAGCTGCCGTTTTTTACCGTAAATTTTACTGGGATTTTTTTTACAGTGTAGGCCTACTTTTATCCTACATGTCATGTTTATTAAATAATATTAATAATAGGCTTAATGACTTTATTTTGTAATCATACATACCATACCTGCCAGCTTTGTAGTTTAATCGATTAAATAGTTTGTCATGCTTAATATGTGTTCATAATCATTAAATACTATTAAAAAAAAACTGCAAACAAAAAATAAACATTAACAAGTGTACAATATTTCATATATTTATTAGTTTATATTTCATATATTTATAAGTTATTTTTATTATGTTAGAATCTCACGCTCACAGATGACGTGGTCATTGAGCGCCCTCAGGCGACTGTTGATTGCATTTGAATGAATAAGCTACCTATAGATGATTAACGGATATTTTTAAGTCAGGTTGCTGTTTTCATACTTCTGTAATATTTTTCAGTCAATATTAAATTACAGAAAGAACTATGAGTTTCAGTTTGTTGTGTATTTTTGTAGGTTTCAAAGTAACTTGAATGTAAAGTAATTAGTAATCTGATTACTTTTTACATGCAGTAATCAGTAATGTAATCAAATTAATTGTAGTGGATTACTTTTTTTGAGTAACTTACCCAACACTGATCTTCATATATATTTGGTGGCTTTAATATAATATAATGTAATATAATATAATATAATATAATATAATATAATATAATATAATATAATATAATATAATATAATATAATATAATATAATATAATATAATATAATATAATATAATATAATATAATATAATATAATATAATATAATATAATATAATATAATATAATAAAAATATATATAATATAATATACACACAAACAGTTTAAGCTGCACCAGTGACGATTTTTCCCCCTCTTGTCCTCCCTCTCACACATGCACACATGCTTGAACATCCAAGCGGCACGTAGAATAAGACAGCCAGTCGGGCATGTTCTATTTTGAGCTATTAGCAGACAGAAATTAATTTGTCACCTTCCATTAGAGGCCTGATTCTGGAGTTCTGTCTCCTCAATTATTTCTTCAACGCACATACACACAGCAAAAGGCATTTGTCCCCACTATTTATATGGAAAATATTTTGCTAGGATAGATGTTTTTTTGGTTTTTTTTCCTTCTACATTATCATTGTATTCAGGCCCATATTTGCTCTTGACTGAACTCTGTATGTGTGTGTTTGTGTACGTGTGCATATATATGTGTTTGTGTGTGCTTCCAAAGTGAAAGAAGGACTATTGTGCTTTTGGATGCGGATTTATCTGTGTAGACACTTCAAAGCCAGCACACTCTCTCAAAGAATGACAGAAAAACAGAAGAGGTAGAGAATCTGTTCATTAGGATGCTAATGAGAGAGAGAGAGACAGAAAACACTTTCTCTCACAACTCTTTCTTTTTTTCTTTTTCTCCGTATTTTTTTGTTATTGAGGAGCATCAAAATAATCTAAATATTTCTCTTTCTTTGTGAAAAGCTGTCAACAGTGGTGAAATATCATCTTCAATGTCACGGCAATGAATAATCATAAAATGATTACAATAAATATTAAATGGGCTAAATTTGTCACTTTCGCCGCATTTTATTCCCTAAAGTCCACCTTAATAATGCTAGTAACAGTTTCCATCTCTTTCCAAGAATTATAACACAAACATTTCTAGCTAAGCAAGATCAATCTCACGTCAATGCATTCTAAAATGCATCAGCGTGGTTCATATCACTGTATTCTCAGCTTTGCTATAGCTAGCATTAGCATAATCTGTTTTTGTTTTCAGGTCAACTACTTACTATATATATAGAAATACGATTCACTCCTATTAGTTATAAATGGGAGAAACTACAATGCGCAATATGGCGGAATATGTCCCGCCTTCTAAGTAAAAGAGCTAATCGCTGATTGATAAAGTCATTGCATCATACAGCTGCTGTTAGAAGCTCCGTTTCCCACACAGGACTGCACATGCGCATTGGCTCGTCTAGCCTGAAAAATAAGCTTTTTTAACGCTATTTGAGCATAAGAAACAACATTTATGGGGCAGTTAATGTCAGATTTTGTTGCTGATTTGAAATATGTTATTTAATTGTGAGTTCGCCGATCGTTTTTTGAGATTTCAGGAATCCCCTAATCAAATAGATAGGACTTGGTTTTGGATGCCCGCAATAGCTGCCCGGAGATGTTGCAAATATGGCCGCAGAGTGAACAGACTTTCCTTTAAAGGGACTTTGCTGTTTACAGTTTGAAGAGAATCTTGCTAAGCTAGCTAGGTAATGTTAGTTAAACTGTCATTTGTAGCTACAGTAGGTCCCCGAGAAACTTAGCATTATCCCGCAAAACATTTACACTCACTAGCAAAACATTTGCGTTCCTTAATAAAATATTTACGTTCTCTCACAAAACTATTGCAATGTTTCTTGGGGCAATGGAGGAATGCGCAGTTTCTCTGAGGAAAGTTTTCGAGACAAGGCAAAGGCACTGACATATAATTTTCCTTCCATCTCTCTCTCTTTCTTTTTTTTTAAATTAATTGATGAATTTATTTATTTTTGACCATCACCACATCCCTTTAGGGGCTCTGTAAACCTCCAAGTATTAGCATAGTTCAACCCTGTTCATTAGGCTAGGCAACTTTGCGAAATATTAAGTAGTAATTGATATGCAAATGTGTGTGTTAATATGTTAATGAGCTCATGTTAATGACATTATAATCATGAATACTCAACCCAGGCTCATTGGGAAAATGTCTGAAAATTTCAGAAAAATTATATTAAGTTGGTTCTTGCACATTTCACGATTCACGTTTGTCCAGTAAAATGTCCAGTGGGTGGCTAAAACGGTGTTAAGTTTTATCCCAAAACTGATGAATGTGAATCTGGCAACATTGGTTACATTGGTTTACGTGATGGACGCGCTTTGCAGGCGTGTCCAATGTTAAAGGTCGGAAAGTAATTTCAATTGGCCAATGCGTTTTTTTGACAACTGTCAAACTCATCTCCACACATGTGTGCACACATGCATGACAATGATGACGGAGGCCATAGGCTCAACCCTAAGGGGAATTGCACATTTCTTTTTACCCATACCTCACAAACAAGCAAGCGATTCTCTCTCTTCAGCTTGAAGGAAGCATTCCTCTGGGAATGAGGCTGTCAACCTGACACTCATGTCTGGACTAGTTCATCTGCTCTCTGAGTGTGTGTGTGTGTGTGTGTCTGGGCTGCCCTAAAATAGTTCAAATCCTGCTATATTCTGCTCTATTTTTGGGATCAACCACCCAAAATACAGTTGAACCTTATGTGTATGTATTTCGATATTGTATACATATATTCTGTGTGTGTGTCTGAAAGAGGTTAATGGCTTAGTCAGTAACTGGTCAAACCCAATAGGGGTGTCTGGCGATTGATGGACCTGTCTGTGAGTGAGTGAGTGAGTGTGTGTGTGTGTGTGTGTGTGTGTGTGTGTGTGTGTGTGTGTGTGTGTGTGTGTGTGTGTGTGTGTGTGTGTGTGTGTGTGTGTGTGTGTGTGTGTGTGTGTGTGTGTGTGTGTGTGTGTGTGTGTGTGTGCTTTTGTTTATATTACATTGTGGGGACCAAATGTCCCCATGATGTAATATAAACCTGAGTTCACCTACATCGTGGGGACCAGCCAGCGGTCCCCACAATGTAAATGGGTTTATAAATCATATAGAATGAGTTTTTGTGAAAAAGTAAAAGTTTGCACAGTTTCCTGTGAGGGTTAGGTTTAGGGGTAGGGGCAGGGTAGGGGGATAGAATGTACAGTTTGTTCAGTGTAAAATGCATTGAAGTCTATGGAAAGTCCCCACAATTCACAAAAACAAACATGTGTGTGTGTGTGTGTGTGTGTGTGTGTGTGTGTGTGTGTGTGTGTGTGTGTGTGTGTGGAATTTTCTAGATAGAATAGCAAAGTGAGAGGCCGAGCGAGAGACATGTTCTTCCATCGGCTTTCTGAACTGACAACGTGCACACACACTCATTGTGACACTACATACTCTTCTTTTCCAGTAACATCTTATGTAACATGGGCATACACACTTACACAAACTCTCACTCACCCTTATACACACAAACTAACTGCTGCAATTACTAAAATGAGTCATGAATGCCACAGGTCATGACACCCCAACTGGAAGCTTCAGTCAAAGCTTATGATTTAATATCAGTTTAATATCAAATTAAAGGTAAGGGCATGAAAATTCATTATTTACTCACTTTCATGATATTTCAAAATTAATTATTTCTTCAAATCAAATAGTTCTCTAGTTTTATTCAAAATTTAGACATGATCCATGAAGACACTGAGTCTCATTGGTGACATGTCTTCACTGTAAAAAATTATTTTCATGATTTGCCACAATCAAATCAGCTTAGCTAATTAATGTGGTTCAGATAACATTATATTTTAAGTTTCTGTTGGTTAAACCAAATGCCTTAATTGTATTAACTCAAATTTTTAACTTCAATGAACTCAAAATTTTAAGGCAACCACATAACTTACTTTAAGTTATACCAAACACTTTTTTACAGTTTATAGATTTACAGCAGTGCACTTGACGTTAACATCGACCATTATGACTGCGGTTACGCCCACTGAGTGGCAAAAGACTGAGTTGCAGCATTAGTTTTTAGCGAGAATGCCACGAAAAACACACAAAACGCATCCAAAACGGGAAAGAGTTTTGCGAGTGACTGTACAAATAGATTTGACACAAAATCTGAGGTATATTTTTTACAGACTGCTGAAAGCAACAGAAAAAAGAAACAAATATGTCACTGCCATTCACAGAAACAACTGGACTCAGGCAGAGAAACATGGATTTGCAGTTATCATTGTGTGTCAAAAAGTTGGACTTTGGGGTAAAATCATACCTTATATATAATATTGTTATATATTGTGTTAACAACTCATCAATTAAATATTTAGCAACTTATATTCTGCATAATTGTGTGTTTTTAAATAAACTGACAAAAACTATAGAAGTTTTAGGGCTGGATGATATGACAATATATATATATATATATATATATATATATATATATATATATATATATATATATATATATATATATATATATATATATATATATATATATAAACAAAGTGATATAAGTGATCACTCTGATTTAGACCTACCTATATTGTAGTTATATAAAGTGTTCACAGCCAGATTTGCTTTTTATTTTGCATTTAAAGGTGCAATATGTAAAAATTTCTGTCCGCTAGAGGTCTGTTCAAAACAAAGGCGTAGCTTGACGACGCCAAGTTTGAGCACAGCATCTTAGGACATGTGGTCTTCACCTCACATCCGGTGGAAATAATCGGGATAGGACTCTGGAAGAAACCATGTTCATGGATGCAATTATTAATGTTATTATAGTATGAAGCAGAGCAGGTGTTGTGGGAGCTGAACGAAGCCGCTGGAGCGATTGCGCAACATGCCGCGAGAAGCAGAACTTTTATTATGCCACAGTCGCCGGCGCTGCTTCCGCTTTTCCGGTCATGAGTATGAGGTAACGCAGCTCTGTTTATCATATTAGATACATTTGAGAGTGTTGAAAATGTTATAATTTTACTCTGTGCGTTCGCTCGGTGGCTGCTGTGAGACGTGTTTGAGACACACTGCAGTAAGATTTTAGATCAATTTTAGAATATCATATTAAATGCTGGATGGCTTGTGTTGATAAATGGCATGCAATTAATTTTAAAACGTATTGTATGATGGAGAAAATTCTGTATTAGTGTTACTAAAAAATAAAGCTGCATCTGATTATGCTATGTTAGCTACTTCACAAAATAGTGTTTTTCTCTGAGGCATGGTAAAGCATGGTACTCACAAAAAAATCGAGAAAATTAGATTTAAACAATAAGACTAAACGTGTTGAGCTATATAACAACAATTAGTTTTTTGTCTATAAATATATCAAAACAATTGTTCCCTTGTCTGTTAAAACATGTAATATATTAAAGCATCTTTGGTGTTTATATGGTTTCTTCAAAATAAAAGGGTAACGCAGGTATGAAGCAATTGACAGGCGACTCCTCACACGTCCCGGAGCCTTGGTTAAAATTGCAATTTTCTCACGATTTACAAATAGTTGGAAACATTTGGGATATTGTAAGTACTCAAGAGAACAAAATATACAACACTGGCCTAGTGGTTTTTGGATATTTGGAAAATTCTTACATATTGCACCTTTAATTCAATATGCTAATAGTTTCTTTATAATTATTTGGTAATTTCAGAGTGAAAAATGTTTCAAAGTAAATCCAGAGTAGTTTTTGATTTTGATACATTATTAAAGAAAATTCCGCAGATTTAGAACGACATGTGAATAAATAATGAGAATTTTCATTTTTGGGTGAACTATCCCTTTAAATATGAAATGATTGTAATATACTGTGCATATGCTTTGTGTGTGTTTCTCTACAAATATACTCAAAGCAAGTGAAATAGAAGTCTCTTTTCTTCTTTAAGTCTGTGTACGTGACAGGCCACTCTGTGCTGTCTAACTGATTTAGCTATTAAAGTCTGAGTCACCGTACGCATTCGCAGCGTCCTCCTCCCAGATCTCATACATATTAATCCCCTGTGAGCTCATTAGCATGGCCATGCTGCGCTGCACTGCCATCTAGTGAGACACTTTCTCTCATGAATATTCAGAGCGAGGGGGGGCCCAACGGTCATTAGCGGAGAAAAATCGAGAGACAATAACCCAATCAGGGATGAGGGACGGGACTTTGTGTGCGAATGTGTAATTAAGCAGAGCATTCAGACTCTTTCATGGTATTTCTGATTAGAGGCTCTCGTTTATTCAAGCAAAGTGTCTGAACTGGGCTAGTTGAACAACAAATGCAAATATTTTAGTGAAGCGCACAAACATAAGCAAAATATGAGGCTATTCCACTGTGAGGGTATTAGTTTGAAAGTATTATGTTTATAAGATGCCGGTATTAACGGCTTATGACAGGATGATGTTAACGTTGTAGGTGGGACGTGGTGTTTTCGGATTTCCCGTTTTATGTTTGTAAATTTACATTGTGTATGAGAGGCTTTATGAAATGTTCCACCGGCTGTTGGGGGCCGCCAGCGTTTTTGTGTGCGTACGTAATGTTAGACAGCTGTTTCTCGATCCAGAACATCTGTGAGGTATTAGGATTGTGAGTAACAGTAGGGCAGCACTCCAAGGTCTCACGCCTCATATCACTCAGCCTACATGAGGCCTCACTGTGGAGCTCGTCCAGGTGCCTCCCCCTGAAGACGTAGTTGGGGTGCTGTGGTGCAGCTCGTTCAGAGGGCTGCCTAACGATCCTTTCACTAGGCCTCACATCGGGTGGCTCATTCAGAACCCTGCAAATGCTGTTCTGTTCAGTGGAAACAAACACTAGCCGACTATATTGTGAAAGGAGTAACAATGGTTATAAAGAGCGAAGTCGAGAATCAATATGGCTCAGTAATTCATGTAATTGTGGTTGTAGGATTTGTGTGTATATATTTGCAGCGATATTCAGCATTACATGAGTATCTTCATACTCATATGTATAATAAATACTCAGATTTGCAACTTTATATTTAGGATTTATAACTATGTAATTTGGATTTGCAAATATCATGACATAACTATATTCAGATTCACAAAATATATACAATTATATACTTGGCTTTACAGGTTATTGTGTAAATCTCTCTCTCTAAATTTAGATTTACACAGCATATTCAGAATTTATAACAACATAATCAAGATTATTAACTATATATCCAGCTTTACACAATATATTCAGAATTTATAGTTAAATACTCAGAATATACAACCATATAACAAAGTTGTATACATGTACATGCACATTTACGAGTATATATGTGACCCTGGATCACAAAACCAGTCATAAGGCTCAATTTTTTGAAATTGAGAATTATACATCATCTGAAATCTGAATAAATAACATTTAATTAAAATAAATAACTTTCCATTGATGTAGGATTTGTTAGGATAGGACAATATTTGGCCGAGATACGGGTGCAAAAAAAAAATAAAAAATCCATATCCAAGCATATCCACTCACAAAAAAACATTTATTATATTTATACGGTAGGAAATTTACATAATATCTTCATAGAACATGATCTTTACTTAATATCCAAATAATTTTTGGCATAAAAGAAAAATCGATAATTTTGACCCATACAATGTTTCGTTGGCTATTGCTACAAATATACCGTGTGACTTATGACTGGTTTTGTGGTTTTATTTGGAACCACAACTAGTTCTGTTGATCACAAATCTAAAAATTTACAAATATCAGCTGACATATGTATGTAAGTGTACATACAGTGTCGAAAGCATTTTAATTTTTGATGTATTTTTTAATGTCATATTTTATCAAATTATCACCTTAAACATACAACTACATAATCAAAAGAGTATTAACATTATATTTAGATTTACACAATATATACAGAACCTACTCAGAATTATATTGCATCAAATTAACAGCTTAAAAAGAGCAATTTAATGTACGTAAAAGGTGCAAAAATATCGAATGAATGTTATTTGAATATCAGGTTACACTATATATTGATGGACCCCTACATGTTAACTGACCCTCATTAGAGTATTAGTAGAGTATGAGTAGACTAGTAGGGTTAGGTTTAGTAGAATAAGTTAACGTACTTGCAAAGTTACTTCTAGTCAATAGAATGTCTGTCAGGAGCATCAAAATAAAGTGTTAGCAGATATTAAGCAGACGGTCTATTAATACTCTAATGATTGCTGAGAATGTCAAAAAGGGGAGATTGTCAAGAGAATGTCTAAAGGGGACCATCAAAATAAAGTGTTACCGAATATCACACTGGAAATGTTTAAGCAATGTATTGCAGATGTGCAAAGAGAAAACGCATTGAATATGAGTGTGTGCCATCAGGGTGACACAAATGAAAAAGACTGTGAGGAATAGATGCACAATCCATTCAATAAGTTTTACTGTGGTAATGTGTTTTTGGTTTGTGTAAAAGGTTTTTGTTCCACTTGAATTTTTTGGAAAGACATATTTGTAATGTTTTGTCAGCAGAACGATCGATACCAAGGTAAACAACAGAATGACATATTGAACGAACAGTACGTCTATCTATTTTTATAAACGTCAAATTAAATATGGCATCTAGCCTGACCAAAGTCTTCTCAGTACTATTTCTTTTCAGTGATCTGCTACAATATGATCGTTTTAAAAGGTTCTTAGATGAAAGGCCTAATAATCAATCTACAGAAAAACAGAGGACAAAAGAGAAAGCAGGCCCATTCATATTTACAAAATACATCAATCCACACAAGGGACAAACCTGAATACTTGTAATAAACCTTGAAGGTTTATACATGCGATACCCAGGGACTTTTTTTTTTCATGTTTCTTTCTCTCCCTCTTTTTCTCTTCCTCTCTCAGAGTTGGATTATAAATAGTGGTGATTGACAGGTCTGCTTGGATGGTAATTAGAGCGGTTGCTGAGGTGAAGGGGGCGGGTCAGTCTCTGTGGTGATAATGAGGCCGGGTCCCACACGGCCGCCATGACGGTTCGGTAACCGCTCTCTTGTGCTGCCATCCCGGCTCCCATAATTATCGGTTGTTTTCTCTATGAGAACATAATCGCCACGGAGAGATGCAATTAGCTGACAACCGATTCCGCCCCCCCCTTCCTCTCAGCCCCCCCACTGCTGTTAAGACCCCCGGTACCGGAAAAAAAGGGAGTGAAAAAAGAAAAGAAATGGTTTTGATGCAGCTAGCTAAGAGGCAGTCAGTCATTCAGCATGAGGGAATCAGTGATTGCACACAGGAGCTAATTACACAGTCACACGTTCTTTTATGCCACCCTTTCTTTCACTTCCTTTTCTCTTTGTTATGCGATGAATGTTGAAAGAAAAAGATAAAAAGACAGATTAGGGTATCTCTGCATCTAAGCTGACAACTGTATTTCAGATGGTAGCCCATAGGAAAGAAAAATCACTTAGGAGATCTCGTTAACCCTCTTGTTCTTCTGTTGAGAGACACCATAGCCCCAAACATACTTAACTTTCAGGTTGTAACTTTTTTTTTTTCTTATGAAGTTCTTATTGTAAAGAGAATTTGACTTTATTTTCCTTCTTTTTTTTAAAAAAAAAGAAAAAAAAATATTTTCAGCTTTATTAAAAAAATAACATGCTTCAAATATAGCCAAATATAAAGCATTATATTTTATTTTCTATTTTTGTGTCAACAACATCTAAATATAATATTTAAATATATTAACATTTTAAATTGTAATATTATAATAGATTTTAATATATAATGTAATAAACATGAGAGGATCACTACTTTGAAAATATAAGACTAAACCTATTCCAAAATTATATAAAAAAAAAAAAAAAAAAAAATATATATATATATATATATATATATATATATATAATATATATATTTATATGAATATATGGGTAATTTAAGGTGGTTAATTAGAACAAAAATAATGTGATTAAAAAATGCATTTAAACATAATCCAAGTCATAAACCAAGTCATTTCATAATAAGGAATATTCTTAACACTGAATCCATTGATATGATCAGAAAAATTTAAGTTATGCACATAGAACATCTTCTTGCTTTCAAAAAAGAGATGGAACACAACATATTAGAAGAGATTTTGAAGGTGTCAATGCACATTTTTCAGTTTTTATGTTCTTTTAACTTATGTTTTAAATCATGGCATTCATGGCGTAAGATGCTGAAAAACAGTGAGACGCATCTTCATGTATTCTTTCAATTAAAAGATTTAATCCATAATAATATAATATAATATAATATAATATAATATAATATAATATAATATAATATAATATAATATAATATAATATAATATAATATAATATAATATAATATAATATAATATAATATAATATAATATAATATAATAATATTTTAGATAATTCAAGAGAAAAAATAAGAGATTTGTTTTAAAATGATCATTGATTATCAATTAGATTAAACGGGGAACAAATGGAGAGTACCTCAAGTCACCATGGGAATTGAAGTCATTGTCTTTCTTTTCAGTACAAGTCCCCCCCCACACACACATTATGTAAATTAGGCTTATTATAGATAGCACCTTGTTTTCCCCTGGGAGAAATTTTCCCTTTAGGCCCCCCACTTACTTTGCACAAACATTTCTAGTTAACGTTTCAAGTTTGATTGCATGTGTTTAGACCACTATACCCATCGCAGGAACGTATTGCGTTCTCAGCGATACCACACGGGGTACTATCTCCCATTATCATATATGTATCTATTGTAAGTTTGCTCTTTCAGGTCAACTGCTGTTTAAATTCTGAAGTCTGTTACCACTCCGGTAATACGAGAATGAATGCACCCAAGCCCTCGCATCTGCATTAGCATACTTTCATCAAGCATGTTTCTGTACACTTACGTTTACGCACAAACAAAAGTACTTACTTACTAATACACTAATAACATTCCCCTTTCCTCCATTTCCTGTCATTTCCTCCTCTCTGTATCTCTAGTTCATTTCCTCACACTCCAGGAGTGTTTTGTTATTCTTGTGAATTTCAGTGTGTTCTTTTCACTTCATCTGCATATAAAGTCTCATGAAAATTGCTGTAAACTCAAGCACGCAGACACACACACGACTTTTGGCAAACAGATGATTGCTGAGGTAATTCTGGGTGTGGTGCACAAAAGAGAAGTTGGGGGATTCGATCTCAATATTTGCCAAATTAAACCCATATGCACACACGAAAAACACATGATGCCAATTATATCATCATGTTCCTGGAAAACAGATCTTGGACGGTGAAACATAAAATGGGGTTTTCCTAAAACAACAGCAACAAAGAAACATGTTAGTTATCTCCTTTTTGGAAAACACAAACAGTGTCCTTGGAGCAATGAGAGGGCTGTAACTGACCCTTCGCCGGGAGTTTGATTGACAAGCGATCTAACCAATCATAACGGCGAATCCGCCATTTTGTCCGACAAAGCAGTCAGGAGTTAGAAGATTAACCTCGGTGGACTTGTACTAGAAAAATGGTGTGTATTTATGTCTTTCCGCGTTTTAAACAACATTCTTTCTCATGTTTATTTGATGCTATAAATTAACTAGTAGGAAACGATGATTGGTTCACGAGCCTCTTGAGCTGAGGCGTTACAGCGATCTGTGACGACACATTAAAGAGCCACAAAACGTTTTTTATTGTTCAAATTTCTTAAAGAAATTACACAGTTTGAAAGCTGGGACTTTGTTTAATGTCATAAGTAACCTGCTCTGTCTTGTCTGTCGACGTGTTGTCAGTGTCCTCTTTGCTACGCAATGTATTTTTCACTGCGTGTGGCGTGACAGCGCCAGGGCTTGTCGGACAAAGCAACAGTAACTAAGGGGGTAACTAAGTCTTTGCAAAGGGTCAATTGATAAGTGGGGATGGTTCGCCAATGGAGTCGAGGTAGTCGGTGTCATATTAACTTGAAACAAATGGAAACAATGCTATGAGGAATATACATTTATTTTTTAGTCAGTTGTTGAATTTTGAGAAAAAATGTCCTTTAAATTTAGTATTTTGTCATGTCATATTCACTCATTGTACTGTAACGTCCACAGCATTTTCCCAGGGTGACATATTTTTTCCTTTTGCGTGTGCCCTTGAAAACTCACAGGCTGTCTGTCAATCAACCAGTTGCCGGCGGTAACCCACAGTGCATCGGCATAACGACAGAGAGGGTGGCGAACTCCAGCACCGGCTTTGAGTTTCTGTGTGCCGCCCTGAGGAAGAAAGCTCCTCTCCAGATGAGACGTGACAATTTATTCTTAACAGAATTCCCGATGAAAAATAGGTGTAGCTATTTCAGGATCAGCAGTTTATCAAAAAACTCTCAGCAGCTCTCTCTCGCTCTTTCGACATGTCGTCTCATAGCCGTGGGGCTGGGTTTAATGGCCCTCAGTCACAGATCTTTACCAGCCTCAACTCTGCACCCTTGACTCTGAGAACACCTTATATTTCTCTCTCTCTATCCCTGTCATTTTGCTCTCCACTCGTAATCAAAAATTCAGAAAAACTATGTTAAAACTGGCACACCCTGAGCTTCCTCTTTCTTCTTTCCAAAAATCCCACCATCCTCTCCTTCTGCTGTCCTTATATTGGACTCTGGCTTCAGACGTATCAGGCCTTGAATCATACTGGAATGCTGTTTGAGCTTGTCATTAGCTCTGTTCTGAAACCCTACTGCCTACATAGGCAGCTACCTTCTAAGAGGGCATACTAACTGAAATGAAACAGCATAAATTATTGATTTAGAACAGACTACATAGGCCGCCCTATAAAAAGAAGAGCGCCTCAGGAAACTCCACTCCCAATTATTTCCAATGGAGTTAGCATGTTGCTAAGCTAAAAACACAAAACTTTAGTTAGCCTAAATCTACGTAGCAATTGCAAATATTGGGTAAAACTGGTTATTTATAATAAGATTAGCCTATTGTAACTGTTTGCTACTGTATAAAAAATGAATAGATTTAATGTTAACAACTCTATCGATTCGTCCGCCATCTTAGATAAAAAGGCAGCATCCTACCTGAAATGGATCCCAATAAATGACTTGAATTCTAGGTAGGCAGCAATAACATGCAAGTTAGCATGTTGCTAAGCTAACAGCTTAGCAACTCTATAAGCATAAAAACAAATAACATATACAAATGTTGGGCAAATTAGCCCGTTTTTATTTAGATTTAGCCTTATTGATACTTTTTTCAGTATGGAATAACATTTCTCTGAGCTTGTCCGCCATCTTGGAAGAATTTTTCCAATGAGCTCATTGCAGTGCATTCTGGGATTGCCTTCTCTATAAAGGATACACATTTTTATGTCAACCTGTTGGAGGGGAAGTCAGAAGTACACCTAATATGCCTTAAAATACTGTCTAGGCAGGCAGTTCACTAGGTTTTAGAACAGACCATGTTCTGTTATTATGTGGTGAGGTTATATTAAACATTATTGAGACAAGGTCATGAAGGTATATAATGTATGAGTGCTGTGCTTGTTGGATATGAAATCCAGTGATTAACTCAAGGTCTCAGTTAAAAATATGTGACAGGTGTTTCTGTTTTGTGTGTGTGAAACAGAAAAAAAAAAAACATCACATCAATATAGCAGTCAACACACTATTGAACAGCAAGAACTGAGTAAAAATAATTGACAGAGAAATAGAGACAGTCTTACCTCTGTATAGTTCCAGTCAGATCACTTGCGTCCTGCCTGTGAGAGAAAAAAGAGAAAATGAATTCATTAGCTCATAAGCAATGAGTAACTACAATTACACATCCCGCAGACAGCTTTATCCAACATCGTATTTTAACAATTCATGCCTTCCCTGGGAATCGAACGGATGATCGAAGGTGATTTTAGGTCCATGCTTTAATGTTTGAGCTCTAGCAATACTGATGACTTTGCTTTGATACCAATAACAATAATTAAACCATAAACAATGACAATTCTTTTGAAATGTTATTTCTTAAGACTAAATTGGGTTATTATAGCTATTTATCATTATAATTAAATTAATAACCAATATTTAATATTTAATTAAATGCATTTTATATAAAATATTTAAATATATATATATATATATATATATATATATATATATATATATATATATATATATATATATATATATATATATATATATATATATTTAAATATTTTAAATATAAAATGCATTTAATTAAATATTAAATATTGGTTATATATATATATATATATATATATATATATATATATATATATATATATATATATATATATATATATATATATATATATATATATATATATGCAATGAGCAACTGCAACTATATGAATAAATATTAATATTTAAAATAAATAATAAACAAATTAATTAATAAATTAACAGACAAACAAATAAATACATAAATAAAATTCATGAATAAACCATTTTGTGTCAGTATTATTTAAATGATTTATCCACGATACAACCAAGGTCTATTACATCTTTAGTTTCTATCAGATATGTACAGGTACACATGTATGTGCTTCTGCATTTGCTTGTTTTTTCATAATACAGCCGTAACGAGGTGTGTGTGTGTGTGTGTGTGTGTGTACATGTGTATGATAGTACTCAAGTGTATGTGTTTATTTCTGCAGGGAGCTCTCATGCATGATTTTAGCTGCAGGTGCATTCAACATCTGTAAGATAACATTCACTTCACTGCTGTCTACATTACACACACACACACACACACACACACACACACACACACTACACCCCCTTTCTCCGTCTTTCTCTCACCCGTCCAATCATCCACACACTCTCTCTCTCTCTCTTCCCCATCTCTCCATTCTCCTGTCATTTCAGAGCGTTTGGCTTTTGGGAAAACATGAGTGCTGAATGTTTGAGGCGAAGGGTGCCTGTATTAATGTCTCTCGCTCTCTCTCTCACTCTCTGAGGAGAAGCAGACGGACATATGGAGCGTCACAAGCCACTGAGCCCAAGAGAAGTGGAGATGAAAAAATGGACAGAAAGAGAGAAAGCGTAAGAATGCTACAATGTGAGCACCTCTTCTTCTCTTGACACATTTCACACACACACACACACACACACACACACACAGAAACCCCTCAAATTCATCCCCGCTGACAGTTACAAATGGCTAATATAGCACTTCATTAGCAACCGGTTCCTGTATGAATCATAATTTACACATTATGCTGACTGAGGCAAATGGATTTGCACTGTAAACTAAGTGTAATACTGAAGCACTTTTTTTTTTTAATTCCCTCAAAATATAAGACGCGAGTACAGTAAAATTCTAAATGTGATGGGTAAATGGCATCAAACTTGTCAAGAATGTCATATAACTAAAGACATATTGCGTGAATGAAAGTAAATCGATCAAATATACATGTAAATTATGTATATAATAACACATAACAACAACAAAACAAACAAAAAATACAGTGTCTTATTTCTTGGCTTTTGATTTTATGGTAAAATATGAGATTCATCTGAGTATGTGTTTGTGGCAACATGCATTCTTTTCTGTTTCTAGGAATAAATCAACTGAAATAAAAACCAGCAATCACTTTGTGCGACCTTTACAACTGCCTTTACGAGGAAAAACAAACATCCAGTACCATTTCAAAACTGCCGTGAAAAGGCAGAATGCTGCATTCAAAGAGCAAATCAATTGCGGCCAATTCACCACGGCTAATCTTGGCCCTCATTCAACATGGCACCCTAGCTTAGGTAATCAAAATGAGCTCCCCGCTCTTGTTAGCACCAAACAGCCTACTCCAAATTGTTTTTCTTTTCTTTTTTAAGCTTTTTTTTGCTTCGCATCCCTCCGTTCCCCCAACCGCTGAGCTCCTGTTGTGTATATGTGTGTGTATGAAGAAAGAGACAGTTCTTCCCACCGCATGTTAATAAATTGGTCCCCTGTGGACAACAGGGAGGAGGTGTGTGGTCATGATTCTGAAAGCTTCCGGTGAAACGGGCGCTGTTTGATAACAGCTGCCGTCAGCGCTGTCGAATAACAGGACGGCAGCTATGCACTTATTAATGGTGAATTATTCCTTTATTCCGGCCCAAATGAGAGGGATGCAGAGGGATAGCATATGCCGGCTCTGGTGATCAGAGCAAAGGTGGGCTGGAGGTTACTTTCCATTTCAAAGAGCCACACAGCGAGAAGTCTGTCCACCGTTTCTGCCGTATATACCTTCGCATTGAGCCTAACTGGGATGAATTATGCAAGGCCTTAACCCAGATGTGTTTGCACACACAAACATTTTCATCTTCTTTCTCCCCCTCCATAAACGGTGGTTAGAAATTGGGGTTAAGAAAAGACAGAATATATATTTGAACGCTCCTGTTCCACTCTGAATTGCTATTTTTGGGGCAGAGTAACAGGAAATTATCGGGGAGAGCCACAAAAATGTGATCAGAGCATGTTGCAGGCTGGACTCAAACCCACATCACCCACCAGAGCACCAAGGCTGATCATGTCAGAGGAATGTGTTACAACAGGTGGTTTAATAGGTTTAAGGCGGGGTTTTATTAGCATGTTGCTAGGTTAACGGTGCTAAAATAATCATTAAAAAAATATAACACAATTACGGAGTTTAATTTATTTAGTTTAATAGACATTTTTCTCTATTGAATGAAATATTTACATATATTTGGCACTGAGTTTGTCATAGAATATTCTAGAAGACATGCAATGCTGTCTTTAGATGAAGTATCTTATAAAGCAATGCAATATTGCTACTTACATTTTGGAGCAGCTTTCATGTCAAAACTTTGCCTATGATGCCTTAAAAATGCTGTCTATTTAGGTAGTTCACTAGACTGTAAAAAATTAAGTTGAGAAAACTTAAAAGTTTAAGGCAACTAGAGGAGATTTTTGAGTTTTATCAACTTCTTGTTGTATAACAAGTTCAATTTACCACAAGTTATGAAAACTCAACTTTTGATTTTTTACTGTGTAGATTTTTGTAATTGAACTTCCTACTAGAAAAAAAAACTAATTTTGTTGTAATGTGCAGTCAAAATGAGGAGGTCCAAGCAGAACTTCCACTTAAAATAAATAAATAAATAAATACATAAAATTACAAATTGGTTGCTAAAATGTCTGAAAACACTTTGCTCCTTTAATACGCTGCTATATCCCAACAGAAAATTACCTTATTAAAAAAAATAGAGGGTGGTAGATGGAAATGAAACATCTCCCCTCCGTCCCTGTCTCGATCTATCATTCTTTCTTTCTAACTGTGCCTGTTTCCATCTCCTCTCATCTGTAATCATTATCTCTTTTTCTCCAACAGCCCACCATCTGTGTGCCGGCGTCTCTTTTACTCATTCCGCGCTTTACTTCTCCGTCTATCTATCTGTCTCTCGCACAAACACACTCACATCCTCTCTCTTATCAAAGCCCTTGTGCAGCAGAGTGTATTTTGCAGTATGTGTTTTGCTTGCTTGAGAAATTCATCATGTTTTTGAGTGATAATGCACTAGCTTAGACAGGTGGAGTGTTTTAAAGTACTCCAGACTAGACTCGAGCTGAAAGCAGTTACCAAACTCGGTCCTTGCTCAAATAGGAGGGGTTTGAAATGATTGATTTATCTATTTATTTATATATCACTGGTCACTTTATCGCTGTGTGACAGGACACAGTCACAGCCTATCAGAATATGGATGTTTAATACAAAATTATGCGGAGAAGAATTTTGGACCGATGAGATTTTCCAGTGGGCGGGGCTACCCAGCATGATGCAATGAAAATAGAAACCAATAAAAAACACACATTTCCATAATCGAGAAAAGGAGATATTTTTTATTGCTTGTTGCTGTATAATATCGGTTCTGTTTGGGACACAAAAAAGAAATGTGTTTAAAGGATTTGCGGTGTTACACTGTGTCCAAATTAGGCGCAACTAAAAATTATCGCTTTGCTTTAAAGGATTACTTCACTTTAAAATGAAAATTACCCCAAGCTTTACTCATGCTCAAGCCATCCTGGGTGTATATGACTTTCTTCTTTCTGATGAACACAATCGGAGTTATATTAATAAATATCCTGAAGCATCCAAGCTTTATAATGGCAGTGAAGCTCATGAAAGTGCATCCATCCATTATAAATGTACTCCACAAGGCTCAAGGGTGTTGATAAAGGTCTTCTGAAGTAAAGTGATGCATGTAACTTCCGCCAGACCACCTTCCGTATTCAACTTACGACTGATGTCGCGTCAGTTATGATGTAGCGTAAGCATTTTGAACTGCGAGAGGCGTTACACTTTCTTCCTATGTTGAATACGGAAGGCGGTTTGGCGGAAGGCTGTCAACTTTCAGAAGTCCATTTAAGAGCAGAGTGTAAAGGAGCATTTTATTGACCTAGTGAATGGATGGTCAATGCTCTTTTATCATAATGTGTTAAACGAACTGAACAAACATCTTGGACATCTTCATTTGTGAACTAAATGAACAAGCAAGGTTTATGGTTAGTGGATGAACTGGGGCATCTCTTTCGTGAAGTAAACGGACAAGGCATCTTGTATTGGAACAAACTAAACGTACCTGGACATCTTGTTTGTGAACGTTAAGACTGCTTAAACACTCTTCTGGAGTGTTTTGTGGTCAGTCAAGCCTCAGGTTGCTATGTCTATTCGATTTGAGTTAGGTAGACCGAAGCTGATACTCTTTCTGGGTGACTGGCACTCAAGAAAGACTCGTTTAACCTCTTGTGAGGAAGGAAGCCATTGACCCGTGACACCCTCGTCTCTTCTGACAGAATTTAAACTCTGTCAAATATTTCATACTCAAAACACAAGGAGATATTGCATACAACTATTCAAACAACAAGACTGAGACTTTTAATACATTTTCTATCACTGCGGCTTCTGAAATTAGCAGCTCTTAGTTTGACCCCCAGCCCAGAATTGCTTGTCTTTGCTGGAAATGATTGGAACAGGTCCAGTTTGGGTGGTACAAATAGGAACTGACACATATTTCTGATAATAACTGTGAAACAGACAGAAAGAAATCTACAGTATCATCAGCCGCAATGAAGGTTTTGGTGTAACATGACGACCGTTTCGTTGTTCTGATTATGTAGACAGCACCTTCGATCACTGCCAAGTGACTAGACCCCTTTCCTTCTCCTCTGCCACATTTTATTTGTTTGTCTGAGAGCGTGCAAGAAAAAGAGAGAAAGGGGGACAGACAACAAACTTGTCTAGGAAGTTCAATGCCAGGCTTCATTTGACAAGAATTGCTCAAAGGGTGAATTTACTGTTCTAAGCCTAGACCCTATCAATCTAACACGCATCGGAGTTATACAGCGAGTTACATAACCTTAAGCAACAGATTAGACAACACCACTCATCAATCAACCGCACCCTCCCTTTCTCATAAGCTCCATTACCCACAAGCCCTCACAGATCTCAGTTTATGAGGCATTATGAGCTATTAAAGTCTGTTGCTAAAAAAAATCCATAAATATAAATGTAGTATGTGTACCACTTATAAAAGACGTACACCTTATAAAGAACTGTAAGAGAAAGAACACACACACATACAACATGTGGCTACAGTTGTTTTAGCTGGTTTATGAGATTGGCATACATAAAGTCAAACTGTCCCAGGACACATGGCTAATGAGAAACTGGCTATAATATCAATTCATCTCTCCAGAGATAGAGAGAGATAGACAGAGAACAGACCTACACACCAAACTAATTATGATTATGACATTTAAATTAAAGGTGCTTGCCCATGCAAAAGTCACAGTCACAACGCTAGCATATTATAGGTGGTTGCCAGGGGTTTTAAGGTGGTTGTTTGGTTGATTGCTTGGGCACTCTGGGTAGTTGCTCTGTTATTTATTTATTTATTTACTTTTGGGCATTACTATTCAGCTGCTGGAGTGTTTCTAAGTGGTAGCTGGAGTGTTCTGACATTGTGTCTACTCGCGTCAAAGTGAGCGTTCCAAATGAAGTTTGTCCTGTTGAAGGAACTGCATGGAGTTTGTCAAAAATAGAATGGAGAATCAGTTTACTTTCTGTGACTACTGTCAGAGTGTTTTTATTTTATTTTTTATGTTACTTTGAGATTGCTGGGGTAATCCATCTGGTTGCTTGTGTGATTCTAGGTCAAGGGTACCCATTCCTGCTCCTGGAGATCTTCTTTCCTGCAGAGAGCAGTTTTAACCCTGTTCCAACACACCTGCCTGTAATCATCAAGTGTTCCTGAGGAACTTATTCGGTTGGTTGAAGTGTGTTAGATTAGGGTTGGAGCTGAACTTTGCAGGACGTTAGAGCTCTGGGAACAGGATTGGGCTACCCTGTTCAAGGTGGTTCCTTGGGTGCTCTCAAAAGAGTGCTGTCAAAAGAGCCTATCCCCAATTCTTGAAGGCAGGTAAATGTGGCCCAAATCTGATTTTTAAATTTTTTTTTTTTTTTGTACCCACATGTAACTCATATCTGTTTTCCCCATGACAGTGTGAACAGTACAAACCACAAGGAATCTGATCTTTTCAATTCCGATCTGTGCCCCTTCCATATGTGTCAGATGTTTTGTAATGCGACCGCAGTGTGAAGAAAATTGGAATTCATATGATTTTTACGTCACTCGAGATCAACATTTGTCACGATTCTGTGCTCATGGGAGTCTATTCAAAGATTTCACATACCCAACATTATCACGACAGTTGAGAAAGGTAGATCTTGACAGTGTCAGAACTTGTAAGTATTACAGAGAGAGCTATATAATACAAGCATTACATGAGGGCTTGTATCATAAGTTTCAAAACTCTGCTCTCTTTTGTCACATTATTGTCTTTCTTTTTCATATTGCCTATGCATAATTTCGCTGGCTTCCATGGCAGATCACTATAAATAAACACTTAGTTACTTTAATGCCCTCCGTGTTTACTTCCGTATGACAGCACACTGTGTGTGTTGCCAAGTCCATGATTTTCCCGCAGAGTTAGGTTACTTTATCACTGTTGCCGTAGGTTGTTTTGCAACTCAGTGGGTTGAAGCGACCGAACTAACGTGATATTTAACCTCCAGATCAATTTTTACTGGGATACCCCATGGAATTGGGATAGTTTTGGACTGGTTTTGAGAAGCAATTGAGTGGATTTTGTGGTAAAAACCTGGCAACCCCAGCTGTATCGTTCTTTTCAGGTCAGTTCAGAACCATCTGTTCTCACTGAAAATCTGATATTGGCCACATTTAAAACAACACTGTGAACAGCTATACAAAAAATCAGATCTGAGCAATTATCAGAATTGAGCATTAAAGGGTTAGTTCACCCAAAAATGAAAATTCTGTCATTTATTACTCACCCTCATGCCTTTCCACACCTGTAAGACCTTTGTTAATCTTCGGAAAGCAAATTAAGATATTTTAGTTGAAATCCGATGGCTCTGTGAGGCCTGCATAAGGAGCAATGACATTTCCTCTCTCAAGATCCATAAAGGTACTAAAAACATATTTCATGTGAGTACAGTGAAAAAATCGGTGAGTACAGTGGTTTAATATTAGTATTATAAAGTGACAAGAATATTTTCGGTGTGCAAACAACAAAAAAAACATATATAGTGATGGCCGATTTCAAAACACTATTTCAGAAAGCTTTGGAGCATTATGAATCATCGTGTCGAATCAGCTGTTTGGAGCGCCAAAGTCACGTGATTTCAGCAGTTTGACTGTTTGACACGCGATCCGAATCATGATTCGACACAGATGACTCATGACACTCCGAAGCTTCATGAAGCAGTGTTTTGAAATCGGCCATCACTAAATAAGTCGTTATTTTGTTTTTTTGCCGCACCAAAAATATTCTCGTCGCTTTATAATATTAATATTGAACCACTGTACTCAAATGAACTGATTTAAATATGTTTTTAGTACATTAATGAATCTTGAGAGAGGAAATGTCATTGCTCCCTATGCAGGCCTCACTGAGCCATCGGATTTCAACTAAAATATCTTAATTTGTGTTCCGAAGATTAACAAAGGTCTTACGGGTGTGGAACTGCATGAGGGCGAGTAATAAATGACATTATTTTCATTTTTGGTTGAACTAACCCTTTAAGGCTCACAGTGTGAATGTAGCTTATGATATTGTAGTGCTACGCAAGTCTATAGGAATTTTCGTCAATTTCACCTATCTTAAATGGGATTGCTTTGTAATATAATAGCACACCTCTCTTCAAAGTTCTGCAGCGAATCAGGGTTAAGAGTTTATTCAAGTAGTGTGAGGGGCAGTATACACAGGACTTGTGTTCTTGCATTCAGACAGCTAGACACAACATGCAGGGGTCTCGAGATGAAAGTTGACAGGGCATCTTAAATACACAGTAGTCATGGCACAAGGCACTGGAAACACAGCATGGAGCGTCGCAATATTCTAAGACGTCCATCTAGCTCATGTTTACCCAGATCAACAATTAAAATTTATCACAGACAGACCACAATAACCCATCCTGTGTGAAAGGCCCCTAACAGCGCATTGGATGCTAGGAAATGGGTTCGCCATTCAATGCGGTGTGAGTGTGTTGCTTGGTAGACAGATGTGCCCCAGCAGCTGTTCTAGATGCTCTGGCTCACACACACACACAGACACACACACACAGCAGTGTATCACCTGATGGCAGAAGGCTGGTACGCTGCCAAACACTGATCCTGCCAAAAAGTGTCGCTGCCAAATAATGACCTGGCAGAATAACATACCAATTCTTATGCTGCTACGGAAAAACACGCAAAACATATGTACGTAGCTGCCATATGTGATACGTTTTGTTTTGACCTCTTTGTTCTGACTATCAATGACAGTGAGTTGAGCAGCCTTGAGCGTCTGTCCTAGATGAAGTGTGTGAGAGTAGTTATAAAGAAGCTACGCCTTTGGGGAGCTGCTGTTAGCATCACACAGTTTTAGCACTACATTAACTGTCCTAGTTCTTCTCTAATGTATGCACTAGCCTCCAACGCTAACATTCAATACAAACTCGCTAAATTTTATTGCTTTCATTGCTCAAGAGATTTCATGAGCCCTCAGTTGTTTCAGTTAAGTATAAACTTAGTATCTTCCTTAGTAGTAGTGTTGTTTCTAAAACTATTGAAATTTGTTTTCTTTAATTGAAATGAAGGTGAAATAAAGCCATGTACACTTAGTAATGCATTTATTCAGTTAGCATACAATTTAGCTAACATATACATAAACTTTTTGTATGAATGCCACCATTCAAGCTTATTTCTTGTTGCCAACTTAATGAACATTTCTGTTTGTATTTATGTATATTAGGCAATTGTCTAAAAATTACAAGGCCAAACCAAAATGCAGCATATTCATTTGTGGGCCGAATCAAGGATTTAACATCTTGCCATGGGCCGTATGTGGCTCATGTTGCAGGCCCAATGTGGTACCCTTGTTCTAAAGGATAATACACATGTGAGATTACCGTTTTGTTTTTCTCCCAATAAAATATATTTGAAGCCAAGGTCTCCATTTGTTCACATTGCTGTCTAAGAGAAACAAATGAAATGTTAAAGAGATCTAATTTGTGATTATTCTTTCCTATAGGTGTGTGCGTGAGAGAAGTGTAAGAGAAAGATTCATCCATAAAGCACTTGAGCAATAAGAGTCTGTTGAAATGGAACAGCTGTACGGTGTAACAGGAGAGCTGTGGAACGAAAGGAGAGGAGGTCCACAGACATGCCAAGATTTCATTAACTGCCACAGCGGTCTGTATTCAGTCATGCTGGCGTTGTAAATCCCTGCTTCAGTTTTCACCTCTAAATGCAACAAGTTCAATAAACTGCTCTCACACATTATTAACATGACACATGGGTGATAGGATGCATTCAGTGGCTTAGACTTTATAAATTGTGTGTTTAGTGGTCTGACAGAGTTGGTAATAATCATTATCAACCATTAATATCATATACCTAACATGGTGTCATAAAAACAAATCAAGTATTATTACATTCTGTTGAATGTTCTCTTTATTTTGTCGCCTGAATGGTGTTTTATGTTGTCTCTCAGGGAAATACACACTGAAGTCACAATGAAAGAGACAAAGACTTGTTTTAAAGGGATAGATACACACAAATCAAAATTATGTTGTAATTTACTTACCCTTGTGTTGTAAAATTATACAGGTTTGAAATGAGATGAGGGTGATAAATGATGACAGGATTTTTATTATATATTGGTGAACTATTCCTTTAAAGTTTTTAATACTAAGTTGTAAAATGGCTTATACACTCTAAAAAATGCTGGGTTAAAAACAACCCAAGTTGGGTTGAAAATGGACAAACACAGCGATTGGGTTGTTTTAACCCAACTGTTGGGTTAAATGTTTGCCCAACCTGCTGGGTAGTTTTATTTAACCCAACTATTGTTTGAAAATGACTATATGGCTGACTTAAAATTAATCTAAAATGAAATTAAAATGTTAATTTATTAAACTAAATGTTAATTTTCAAGACATTTTGGGCTCATTTTAAGTAAGCAATACTGTAATTTTTAAACAGTAGTTGAGTTAAGTAAAAATAATGGGCAAACATTTAACCCAACAGTTGGGTTAAAACAACCCAATCGCTGGGTTTGTCCATTTTCAACCCAACTTGGGTTTTTTAGAGTGTGTTTAATGCTGTTTACCTAATCACCACAAAAATCACTCTAGCAGTTTAACCTCATTTCAAAGGATATCATAAAGCTGTGTTTTAATGCGTCAACAGACTTGTAATATTGGAATAGGAGTGAATGAACAAATTAATGAATTAAAAAGTCAAATTTTAATTTATATTTATTTATATTCTATTCTATAATTTTTAAAGATTTATTGAAAACAATTTTAACTACTTATTATTAATGTAATAAAGTAGGCCTGTTATCAAATTAATAAATAACAGTTATTAATTATTACGATTTATAATTATTTTGTTTATAATTAGCAACAATCAAAGCTATTTGGCTCCCACTTTACCTTAGTCAAAACCCTGCAATTCTGCCCTTTCTACGCACGTCACCTCCTTTAGTAATTCATTCTACTTTCCACTCATTTCCTCAAGTTAACACTTGTTTCTAACCATTTTCTAACCCCCTATTACCTAAAAATAATGCAGAACATGGACAGAAATGCTGTGATCATGGTGTATTAAGTTCATTACCCATAAACCCTTTTTTCTCATCAGCTTGACTCTGTTCTATATGTAGTGTATTTCCCAGAAATGAAAGTAAAAAAAGCGCATTTTTTAAAAAAAAATTTTTAAAAGGTCTTCAAAAGGTCTCGGTTCATGGGGTGACACATGGCTGCTGTGGTAACGGTTTTGTCATCTCTCTCAGAATGTGTGCATAAATGAGCGTGATTGTGAATGTCAGAGGTATCCCACTAGGGTGAAATGTCAGCGTTAATCCCATTTAATAAACTGGTGCCATACGTTAATCTCACATTACCACTTAATCTGGCCCTCATATTGACGGCGTAATCCCGACCCACTCCGCCAGGGACTGGGGCGATGAGCCGTGCGGTCGTTCTGCGAGGCGTCATTATGGCAAAAATGGAAGATAACGGGCTTGTAAAGAGATGTCAATGAGGTTGGCGGCAAATTGATATGATCATAACCGTTCGAGATCCGGGTCGGCACGCCATCAATCATGATGATGAAAAGCCAGCTAACACCACAGACGGCTAGTGTATTATCAGCATGTGCTGAAGGACTGCTCTATCACACACACTCATCACACACTGATTTAAGCGCACACACAGTAGCTCTATTCCAAAACTTAGTGAGCTTTCTACCTAGATGGGATTTTAAGGCATCATGGGGGCAGTCTAGACACAAAAGTTAGCGCTGAAAGTTTGTCACAGGCCTATAACATTGCTTTCTTTCTTCTGTTTATCAATTCAGTATGCAAATAGTCATGCAAATGAAGTATAATGAGAATTCAGAATGCTAGTTTTTTAAACTTTTATTCAAATGTCAAGTATAAAAACAGCACATTTTAGCTATCTTTCAAGCACTGTAAAACAGTTTAGAGTGTGTGCTTGTTATTACAAAGAATTGTTTTGTTAGCTTAGCAACATGCTAACATCAAAATGTTGGAAGTGTTTCAAATCTGTCACCTACTGAACGAGGTTCCGTTTAGATTAGCATGCTGACTTTGAAGGTATTTACCTACGAAGACAGCAAATAGCTAGGCAGCTAGTGATTTTTGTTTGAATCTTGGTCCCAACCACATCTGCTAGCAGTGCGCCATGCCAACTTTCTGAGTCATTCCAGTTAAAACAAAACAAATAAAATCATTTTATATTTAGGCTACTATTTATTACCAACCAATCTCCTTGTATTGCCAATTAAATGCAGAAAACTCAGCAAGCCTTGGTGTTTCTGTAGATGTGTGTGTGTGTGTGTGTGTGGTTATGTTTGGCAGAAGCCACAGGCATCTATAAACTACCTGCACAATTTTAATGGCGTTTTAATGAGGATGGGATTGACAGTGGATTGCGTTTTAAGAAGAGAAAAGCCGTAGAAACAGGCACTGACTGACTTCCCTGGTGAGAAGAAGGAAAAACCGCTGGCGATGGGACAAAACACACTTTTAATCCCACGAGAGGGACGAACAAATCAATATCAATTAAGGTGGAGGATAAGACAAAATGGACATCTTGCTTTGTTTTAACTAATGAAGTCTGCTGAGAATCCACAAACTGAGGCACATAGCAACCAAGAAAACATGCATACACACACTCACACTGAGCGTAATAACCCAAGTAAACATTCAGGATTGTGATAAATAGTCCACGTAGAGCGGCCCGAAATGGGACACCAGTGCAAAAGAAAGCAAACTTTCATGTGTCACACACATAACACACTCCCTGCAGGAGGGCTGAGCATATACATCATTAATGATGATTTTGATGTAAGTCTGTAATAAAATAAAGTTATTCTGCCGATACACACACAGCACAGAGTCTTACACATCCATCAGTGCTGCTGGGTGATATCTCCTCATCTACATACTATGCAGGCTGAATGACAAACGAGAAGAGGAAGATGAGAGAAAGTAAGAGAAATAAGAAGAGTCCGAAGAACAAGGAAAAATCGGCAAGCGTGAAACTGGCTCCATCCGAAACATTACCCAGGCCTTCCACACACTATGAGTCTTTATGAGAACCAGACGCATGTTTTCGGCTTCACGCCAGCGAGTTGTTACGATAGGTGGGAGTTCGATTCACACAATGATGTCATTGCATTATCGTCAACCGGCATATAACATAATGACATCCAGATATTTTTTTCTCTCTCTTACTGGTGTGTGAAAAAAATCTGTATTAGTAGAGAGTTCTCTCAAAATATGATTTCTTATTTTTTCCTTTAGAGTTTGAGGGGGAAAATATGACCCAGATATATTTTTGTGTGAGATTCATACTCCAAGCAAGATTGAAACTGGAGGCGCCTGAACAGAAAACATTTTGGTACTTGTGCACTATAAACCAGACCATGTTTATGACACAATTACATACATATGTATATACATTTGCATGCATTTGGAACACTAATGTGACTTCAAGTGCATTCAGGATATACTTAAAGGGATAGTTCATCCAAAAATAAAAAAATAAAAATCACCCCATGATTTACTCACCCTCAAGCCATCCTAGGTGTATATAACTATCTTCTTTCAGACGAACACAATCAGAGATATATTTAAAAATATCCTTAGTCTTCCAAGATTTAATGGTTGTGAATGGGAGTGCCGTGTTTTGAAGACAAAAATAATGCATCCATCCATAAAAAAGAGATCCATATGACTCCAGGGGGTTAATAAAGGCCTTCTGAAGCGAAGCGATGCGTTTTTGTAAGAAAAATGTCCATATTTAAAACATTATGAATTCAAATATCTAGCTTCCGGCAGATGACCGTACGCAGAATGCGCAAGTCGAATTGCACAAAATGAGTAATCTCTGCTGCGATATATGACTTAAGCTTAGACGCCTCTCGTGGTTCAAATAAGACTGGGCAACAAACTCAAGCTACTTTTCTCTTATATCAAAATCCTCCGACATTTCTCTTTAAAAAGTATTGTTTCAGACTTATAATACATGACCTGTGATTTGTTTTGCTCTATCCACTGCGCCTCCGCGTTTGTCATTACATTGTGTGTCAGGTCAAAGGATAGTCTTCCGTTGCAAAAAAGCTTGCGCAGTCTGCATATGGTTGTCCGACGGAAGCTAGTTATTTGAATTTATAAAGTTTTAAATATGGATATTTTTCTTACAAAAATGCATCTCTTCACTTCTAAAGACCTTTATTAACCCCCTGGAGTCTTATGGATTACTATTTTTTATGGATGGATGCATTATTTTTGGCTTCAAAACGCGGACCCCCATTCACAACCATTATAAACCTTGGAGGACTAAGGATATTCCGATTGCGTTCGTCTGAAAGAAGATAGTCATATACTGTACACCTAGGATAGCTTGAGGGTGAGTAAAACATGGGATAATTTTCATTTTTGGGTGAAATATGCCTTTAATTATCACTATATTTAGGTATGGGATTCGAACCCATGACCAACCTGAGCTCTAGTAATAAAAATGTATCATCATCCTGCATGAAATATCCTCTCAAAATAATACTATTTGTTTATTTGTAGATATTGGGAAGAAATGTGTCCTGTTTTCATGAGATTCACTCTTCCAGACAGATTTAAACAGATTTAGGGTCACCCAAAGAGAAGCCATGTTGACTCACATGCGCTACCACTAGGCCACATCTGCAACATATTTACATGCATATTTATGCATATTTGGAAAGTGACTTAAAGTGCAATAAAGATTAATATGTGTGGGTATGGGATTCAAACCCATAACCCTGGTAGTGCTAGTGCAATGGTCTACCAGTTGAGCTTTTAATTGAAAAAAAAAAAAAATAAATAAATAAATAAATAAATAAATAAATAAATAAATAAATAAATATATATATATATATATATATATATATATATATATATATATATATATATATATATATATATATATATATATATATATATATATATATATATATATATATATATCCTTACCCTCACACACACAAAAATACACTTTGTCACATGTGCACATGATCTGAACAGAGTTAAGGCAGGTAGAACTGAAGATATTTGCCCTCTCCAGGTGGAGATGCCTTTAGATAAGCACACACACACATGCAAGAATGCTCACCCTTGGGAAAGTTTACATCACGGTTCAATGGATTTTGGCACAACAGCTCTAGACATCACTGACAACGTGTGTAGCCTCTTCTTATCACATCTTATCTTAGGTCTACAGCCAACACTCACTTCCCTTTACCACTGCTGACACTTCTTTAACACTCACACTGATCTGGGGTCAGATTTTCTACATCAGCAATGGTCTGTATTGTGAAGTATTCATGAGAAAACTGATCCAAGCATCACGGTTCACCCTGCAGGCAAAGAGGAACCTCAGTACAAATGCACTATATTTTTAAGTATATAACTGTCCTACTTCCTATAGTGGTAAACATAGACTAGGGCAAATCTGAACATTGGAATACTTGAATGTTTACATAAAAATATAGCAACAGCTACAAATATCAGCAAATACTTCAATTTAGATGTCAAATCTAATTGAACAACCATGTAATGACTTTTTTTTTTTTTATAGCTTCACCACCTTCATCATCATTTCCACAACAAATAAGCAATAAAATTGCAATATAACAGTAGTGAATTTCAAGACATTCTGCATAGCATGAATATCTCATTGAAACTTACTTAATATTTAAGTCTTTTATCATTACATTTTTTTGTAGTGCATAATATATTCCTTAAGCATTCTATTTCAGTATCTACATACACACTTTTTTCAGACAATGAAAAAAAATACATTATTAAAGAAATAAGGGCTGTCACAAACATTTTCAGATCGTTCCTACACCCCTAAAAGCATTCATTTAAATATTAAGCCTCATGTATAACAGAGCAGAGATTGCTGTACTACCTAGCAAGCACCCAATCGTAGTAAACGACAGGAACAGGTGCTGCCGTCATGCCTTCCTGCACACTTTTTAATTAAGCAAATTGATCATAAAAATACAAAGAAATTAGAATGTACAGTTGTGGTTTATTCATGTACTCGGTTTTTGAACTGTTCGTTTTCGATTTGAGTGGGATGGTGCATTGGACCGTAGACTTTGGTCAAGTGGCTTTGGGTTAATATGAAGTGTAAAATAAAGCAAGTGACATTTCATTTAAGCCATTAGAAGAGCAAATCTATAGCTCTTAAAGTTCAGTTTTCACTACGTGCCTTATTAGTTTGACTTACAGTGGACCTATAATGCCATAACTTAACGTTCAAATTGAAGAGTTTTTAATAGCTTGGAAAAATGTCAACATACTCCAGTAAATTGACCGAACAATGTGAGTGGGGCTCATTGCTATGGTTTTGCTAAGCAGCTGGGAGGTCTTAAGGAGGTGTTTGTGTGTCTCTGTGTGTACTGTTGTGGATTTGATATGTGTGTGTGTGTGTTGCAGAGCGCTGTAGTAATAACTCCCAGTGGGAGCAGATTTCTGTCTGGTCGTTGTGGTGACAGCATCAGGAGAGAAAGAGGTGATGGCTGTCCTCTCCTGCACTGGACAGTAATTGGCCATCCATATCGAGCTCCATCGCAAACACACACGCGCTCACACGCCATTTCCTATCAGCATCGCTACACACACTTGCCAACATCCTGTTCGGGCCAGAGCTCCAAACCAAGTCACGACATGTGTGTCACTGCAATATTGGTACCTCAACTGACACATAACATACACATTGTAAACATCATCATCATCTGAATAACAGATAGAGATTGAAGATGACAGGCCAATGAAAGAGGGTCGGGTGGAAAAATATTAGAACAGAGGTTTACCCCTTTACCAGTCTTTGTCCCCCGAAAGTATGCAACCCAGGCCTGCAACGGGTCGGGTACCCGCATAAAAGTGGCTAAAACGGGTGGATTGTGACATTCCTAAAATTCACGGGCGGGGATGCGGGCGGATAATTAACCCCTAGTAGCGCGGATGAAAAATATGCGCGATATTTGTATGTCTAAATTACCATTACACATACGCAACAACAATATGACATTTGACCCATCACGTCACCACCACTGCGACAGCGCGACTTTTGTTGATGATTCCCGTAGCCTAGTTGGAGCGAGCGTTGCAGGAGTAGCTACTGCGAGTGAAAAAAAAAAGACTTTTCCACAGCTGGATTTGTAATTCAAGAACGGAGAACGCAACTTAAACCTGGGACTGTGGATGATATCCTTTTCCTGCTACTTGAATGGCGCAAAACAAATTGCACTTTAGCCTGTTTCATTAGCCCATTCATGACACTGTTGTGATGTTGAGAGAATTGGAATGATTATAGTATGTTTAATTGGAATGATTTTAGCGTGTGTGATTTATCGCGGGCACGGATCGGGTAACGGGCCAAATATTAACCGGTCTGGGCGGGTGCGGATTTAATTTTGATATTATCACGGGTGACGGGTCGGATCTGGTGCTGAACTTTGCGGGTACTGGAGGGGGCGGGTCTCCAAAAATGGACCCGTGCAGGACTCTAATGCAACCTGCATGCTGCCATCTTTTCTTACATTTTTGGGCCAGTCACCTTAGTGGTCATACCAATTACTAATCACTCATCCTAGCAATGTTGATTGGCCACAAGAACAGTTCTGAACCCAAAGGCATTTTCAGGTGTAGCAAACAAGAAGTTCTAACATGTATTTAGAATGGTCATTATGATGAGTCCTAACCCTATTTCAAACCCTTACCACCAACTACTCATAAAATCAGAGGGAAATGATTGAATGATACAGTATAGTGAAGTCACAACTCCAGCCCCTACATCAAGGGTGCCCAATCCTGCTCCTAGAGGGTCAATGTCCAGAAGAGTTTAACTCACAGCTGCCCCTAAACACCTGTCTGGATGTCTCCAGTAATCCTGAAGACCTTGAAAAGCTGGTTCAGGTGTATTTAATAAGGTTGAAGCTGAACTCTGTTGGACAGTGGCTGTCCAGGAGCAGGACTAGACACCCCTACCTTATAGCTACATTGATCACTAACCCTAAAACCAATCAGGGGTGCATTTAGCGAAAGCATCTTTAGCCAACTATGGTCGCAAGTTCCATAATTATCAGCGCGGTTTGGCGATTCCCGAAACCACAGTTCCAACAAACATTCGCAAAAAGCATCGCAAAGTTTGTGTGGTTGGAACGACAGCTCTGAACCTGTGGTTAGAAGCATAGTTTCTTGTTTGCATGACATGGAGACTTAATAAATCATTATCTTGAGCAAAACAAGCAAGCTGCTATATTTATATATTTTATTTAGAATATATGCCTATGATTGAATCTGGAAATAAATCAAAATAACTGAGAAAATTTAGAATTAGTCCTCAGATGCCATGTATGTAAATGTATAGCAAACGAATCTAGCATTAATTCAATCTCAAATGGATTCCACCACCTGCGTGACATCAACAACCAACGTGGTTGAAAGACAAATTTGCGACAATTTGATTTCAGGAAACAGTCATGACTAGCTAGTTGATTTCTTCAATGATGAATCGTACTATGGTAGTTAAGCAGCGAGTCACGTCGTTGTATAGGAAATTGCACTCATGGATGGTAAAAAGCATAGATCCTGGATTAAGTCCAATCTGGCAAAATCACAACTATTGACCTTTCGAAATGCACCAGGCAAAAGCACGCATAACAAAAATGTTGGTTTGTTCTTCCCATTAAGGTTTTGCATAGCTTTAGAAAACTTGGAGTATTATGCAAGAGTCATATGGAGTCATATCTTGGTCGCAATCTACTTTTGTTGAATGGAAACAAGCAGCTTGGACATTCTGCAGAACATCTCCTTTTGTGTTCCATTGCGAGTAGAATTTTCAGAACTATTCCTTTGAGGCAGTTAGCCGCTAGCGGAAAGAGATATCCATAAGAATGCAGCACATCAGAGACATGCTAACAAAACCCAGGCGGCAAGAAAACTGGAAGCAAGTCGGGCTGAACAAAATCAGGGCAAGAGCGCGAGGAGGGAGTGGAAAAAAATTCAATATATTTTTAATCTCGCGGATGTAATGTGATTGCACAGCTGCCGTAGGCTGCAGATTTCATAAGCCAGATCACATTTCAGACAGATGGGGTCGGGGTGCTTGCGTTCAGGCCGATCTGCATGGCTCTGGGAGAAGTTAATGAAGGAGACAGAAACACAATGCCCTGTAATGACTTTAATGCCTTCACCCGGGGATTCCTTTGCTGGCCCTTGGGGGCCCAGAAGGACCAAATCATGTTAGTGTAAAGTGTTGATTGCTCTTTTCTCTTGTCAGGCTGAGTTTGAAGACCAAAGGATGAAGAAACAGTGTTAAATATTCATCAGATTTCATTGTTTTATGTTGTGTGGTTTCACACACGTTTTCTTTGGGTTTAGTCTTTTCTTTTATCCACCCAACCTCATGCCCTGCTCCCTTTTCTGTCTAATACGGTAGATGTATTGCTTGTCCTAGTCTCTACCAGCTGGTACTCCACCTAAACCAGCTTGGACCTGCTAATGACCATACATGATAAGCCTGGATCAGTTACAAACCAAATAAAACCATCTAAGACCAATTAAAACCATTTCCGCTGACGACACTTAGGCGATGCAATTGGATAATGTTAACCAATAATACCTATTTTACCATTGTTAAAACTCATAGCAAACTTATATTCAAGTCTGGCTTCATTCTGGTTTATCCACTTTTTATGTATCTATCCAATTACCTGTTTAATATCACGTTTCACATGAAAATGCACCACATTACGTTAAAATAGCTTGAAAACTATGTTCACACTAAGTTTTAGCTGGCTTTAGCTGGATTTTCCAGTTGAGAAACCTGCACTTGCAAATTCTCATGAATCAGCAAAAAGACAGACTACGTCCAAAGCTCAGCAGTTTTCATTCAAATTATAATAAATCTTATAATACTCAAATGAACTGCCAAGAAAACAGTCAGTGTTGTCAACAGAATGTACCAACCGGTTTTGTCAGTGTATGAATTTGAATGGATCATTTGTAAGTTCCCAGGATGATGACCGGAAACGGCGACGTTACCCCTGACGGTATAACAAGTGTGTTGTCATGGTAACGGCAGTGTTGAGGGCCAGGGGAATAAAGATCTGATTATTCTCCCAGAGCTTTGTTCTCGGTTAAGAGGAACATATGTGCGTTTGAGTGTGCAGATGTATGCGTGTAAGACTTGCCATATGCTGACAAGCAATATGCACATGTTATAAAATATATTGATTAATTCACATTAAATAATAAATGAAATGCAGCCATTTTTATGGTATGATTACAATTTTGTATGTTTTTTTTTTTTTTTTAATGATTATCATTTTGTTTCTTATTTTAGTGTTTTTTACTACAACAACTATAATAACGGTAACACTATAGTATTATCTGAAGTACTTCAGAGCTATAAATAAAGTCTTTTTACAGTAAAAACTTTCTTGTTGCGTTACACATGTTCAGCGTACCATGTTAAGTGAACATTTTTGTTTCAGATTCCAATACACACACACACACCCACCAAAGGCTGTAATGCTGTAATGATCTTAGTAATGGCGTTATTAAGTCAACCGGAGTGACGACACTTAGCTCTGGGCATGAGCAACCCAGTGTTTTTGTTATTACTATGACAACAAAATGAGGAAATCTGGGAAAAAGAGGTCCCCCTCTCATGTTACAGACATAAAGACACAAACATCCCCTCTCTCTCGCACACACACACACATCTTGAACACATCTACAGTACTGCTTTAGTGGCCACATGCCTCTGTCAAGATCAGGTGACTGCCGCCTTTGTCTCTGTAGGAAGATTGGAGGGATGAATTCTGTCAGAGAAAATTTACCATGGTGTTAAACTCCAGCTGCGTTGTGGCTATCTGCTTTCCTCTCTGATAGAGTTTGAAAGCCCTAAACTTATGACACACTCATAAATTTCCCCAGACTTGTTTAAACCCGCATTCACCCACACACACACCCACAATCCCCCTACACGGCGATAAATACTATGTTATATCAGCAGCCAAGTGTTCTGACAAAATATATTATTTATATATTGCTGCAACAATATTGTATTACAGAAAAATAAGCCCTTCTTTTAAAAGCACACAGTCGTCCCTACAGTAATAACAAACACACTTTCTTTAGTAAGTTTTGATCGTTTTATAAGGCACACAGGAGACATCCTCGTAAAAATGTTTCCAGCTGCAAGTTCCTCTCAGTTTGCCCATACCATGCTCAGATATATGATCATGGTGTGTTTATGTGTTAGCAAACTTGTGCAATACTCATATGTACACAAGTGAACATTTCATTTGACTTGATAAAAAACAGTGATTAGGCTACATTCTCTTAGCAAATTATTTCAAATACAATGGTATTATCATCAGTTTATGACAACATGTTCTCCAACCAATACACCTATATAGGTTGTTTGTCACTTCCCTGAAATACGACCAAAAGGAGCGTTTGCTAAAGTTACGCCCCTATTGACAACAGGACACTTTCATTTTAATTCATGAGATACGACCCATACGAGCGTTAGCTAAAGTTGCGCCCCTATCGACAACAGGACACTTTCATTTTAATTCATGAAATACGACCCATATGAGCGTTAGCTAAAGTTGCGCCCCTATCGACAACAGGACACTTTCATTTTAATTCATGAAATACGACCCATATGAGCGTTTTCTAAAGTTGCGCCCCTATCGACAACAGGACACTTTCATTTTAATTCATGAAATACGACCCATATGAGCGTTTTCTAAAGTTGCGCCCCTATCGACAACAGGACACTTTCATTTTAATTCATGAAATACGACCCATATGAGCGTTTTCTAAAGTTGCGCCCCTATCGACAACAGGACACTTTCATTTTAATTCATGAAATACGACCCATACGAGTGCTTGCTAAAGTTGCGCCCCTATCGACAACAGGACACTTTCATTTTAATTCATGAAATACAACCCATACGAGTGCTTGCTAAAGTTGCGCCCCTATCGACAACAGGATACTTTCATTTTAATTCATGAAATACGACCCATACGAGCGTTTGCTAAAGTTGCGCCCCTATCGACAACAGGACACTTTCATTTTAATTCATGAAATACGACCCATACGAGCGTTTGCTAAAGTTGCGCCCCTATCGACAACAGGACACTTTCATTTTAATTCATGAAATACGACCCATAGGAGCGTTAGTTAAAGTTGCGCCCCTATCGACAACAGGATACTTTCATTTTAATTCATGAAATACGACCCATACGAGCGTTTGCTAAAGTTGCGCCCCTATCGACAACAGGACACTTTCATTTTAATTCATGAAATACGACCCATATGAGTGTTAGCTAAAGTTGCGCCCCTATCGACAACAGGACACTTTCATTTTAATTCATGAAATACGACCCATACGAGCGTTTGCTAAAGTTGCGCCCCTATCGACAACAGGACACTTTCATTTTAATTCATGAAATACGACCCATATGAGTGTTAGCTAAAGTTGCGCCCCTATCGACAACAGGACACTTTCATTTTAATTCATGAAATACGACCCATACGAGCGTTTACTAAAGTTGCGCCCCTATTGACAACAGGACACTTTCATTTTAATTCATGAAATACGACCCATACGAGCGTTTACTAAAGTTGCGCCCCTATTGACAACAGGACACTTTCATTTTAATTCATGAAATACAACCCATACGAGCGTTTGCTAAAGTTGCGCCCCTATCGACAACAGGACACTTTCATTTTAATTCATGAAATACGACCCATATGAGTGTTAGCTAAAGTTGCGCCCCTATCGACAACAGGACACTTTCATTTTAATTCATGAAATACGACCCATACGAGCGTTTACTAAAGTTGCGCCCCTATTGACAACAGGACACTTTCATTTTAATTCATGAAATACGACCCATACGAGCGTTTACTAAAGTTGCGCCCCTATCGACAACAGGACACTTTCATTTTAATTCATGAAATACGACCCATACGAGCGTTTACTAAAGTTGCGCCCCTATTGACAACAGGACACTTTCATTTTAATTCATGAAATACAACCCATACGAGCATTTGCTAAAGTTGCGCCCCTATCAACAACAGGACACTTTCATTTTAATTCATGAAATACGATCCATATGAGCGTTTGCTAAAGTTGCGCCCCTATCGACAACAGGACACTTTCATTTTAATTCATGAAATACGACCCATACGAGCGTTTGCTAAAGTTGCGCCCCTATCGACATCAGGACACTTTCATTTTAATTCATGAAATACGACCCATATGAGCGTTTGCTAAAGTTGCGCCCCTATCGACAACAGGATACTTTCATTTTAATTCATGAAATACGACCCATACGAGTGCTTGCTAAAGTTGCGCCCCTATCGACAACAGGATACTTTCATTTTAATTCATGAAATACGACCCATACGAGCGTTTTCTAAAGTTGCGCCCCTATTGACAACAGGACACTTTCATTTTAATTCATGAAATACGACCCATACGAGCGTTTACTAAAGTTGCGCCCTATTGACAACAGGACACTTTCATTTTAATTCATGAAATACAACCCATACGAGCGTTTGCTAAAGTTGCGCCCCTATCGACAACAGGACACTTTCATTTTTATTCATGATATTCGTCCAATATTATTGTTAGCTAATGCTGCTCCCCTAACGACAACAGGACACTTTCATTTTAATTCATGAAATACGACCCATACGAGCGTTTACTAAAGTTGCGCCCCTATTGACAACAGGACACTTTCATTTTAATTCATGAAATACGACCCATACGAGAGATTGCTAATGTTTCGCACCTATCGACAACAGGACAGTTTCATTTTAATTCATGAATTACGACCCATACGAGCGTTTACTAAAGTTGCGCCCCTATTGACAACAGGACACTTTCATTTTAATTCATGAAATACAACCCATACGAGCATTTGCTAAAGTTGCGCCCCTATCAACAACAGGACACTTTCATTTTAATTCATGAAATACGATCCATATGAGCGTTTGCTAAAGTTGCGCCCCTATCGACAACAGGACACTTTCATTTTAATTCATGAAATACGACCCATACGAGCGTTTGCTAAAGTTGCGCCCCTATCGACATCAGGACACTTTCATTTTAATTCATGAAATACGACCCATATGAGCGTTTGCTAAAGTTGCGCCCCTATCGACAACAGGATACTTTCATTTTAATTCATGAAATACGACCCATACGAGTGCTTGCTAAAGTTGCGCCCCTATCGACAACAGGATACTTTCATTTTAATTCATGAAATACGACCCATACGAGTGCTTGCCCCTATGTATTACGCCACCATACACTATGTTAACACCAAGTATCATGGTATTCTGCTTAGTACCTTTGAGTACAATGTAAAAATCATGAAATATGAAAATGGTATCTAGTAATATCAAATCATTTCAAAGTGCCAAGGAATTATGACCAAATACATAACTGTACTATAGTATTTTTTTAAAGAAACTTACACTTAAATGTAGATTTAATTGAATTTTACTCTTAAAACTTTAAGAACTTACACTTAAATATTAAGACAGTGAAAGGTCTCTGAAGATGCATTAGACACTGAACACATTCATAAAGTGAAATGATAGGATGGATTGTGGCATCTGCATTTTTAAAGGTCACATGAGACCAGACTGAAACCAAATGTTACAGGGTCTCTGTGTAACGTACGCATGGACACATATTTACATGGACAGAACATGATTTGTGTCAGCATGTGTTGCAACAAGTGTGTATTCACATCCAATGTGCCGGGGAACATGTGTATGCATGTATAAAATGTCTACGTTAGCATTCAGGAATGTGTCTCAGTATAGGAAAATAATGTTTAATGGTAGTTCTGTGTATGTGTATGTTTACGTGAGACATTCTGCAGCAGCTGTGTAATGAGCTATTTGTAAGATTGAGAACACAATCGCATAGAGACAGTTTGACTATCGGCATAAGGCCTGGTCTACTTTGTAACTTCTTCAGGCCAAGACATGACAGGAAAGCAACTATCTTACTGACATGTAAAATAACCAACCACAGCTTGTTTTGTTTTTATGTGCCATTTAGGGGCCTGTTTTCCTGAAATACCACAAAAATACACTGAAAGACAGTTTACATGGTACCATGTAAACTCAAACCAGTTAGATCAGAACTTACTAGATTGAGGAAATTATGGTGTGGGCACATGTCCTTGTCTAGCCAACATTACCGCACCGTTTCCAACCAACTTAAATCATAAACTTGGGGGGCACAGCTGCCATTTTGGTATTTGTGGAGTAAATACTGGCAGACACATGTAGATAAAGAGTGAAATTAAATCGAACCATATCATTAAATGTCCATCAAATAACTAAATGACTTACGGCAGAACTAGCAAATGAGTTTATCATGCCGAAAATATTCCGCCAATGTTGCAGAAATATTCCATTAGTTTCAGACTTATTAAAAGGGTCTGCACTTATCAGAGGGCAATTTTCTGTCAACGGTTAGACACTTTGTAGTCTAACTAGTTTTCTGTTGCACTTAAGAGCACCTAAACACACAAACAGGCCAACACGAACCCAAATATAAAAGCACACGCACACACAGCCCTGGTTAATTGCGGTGGCTGGAAAAGCATCATTAAGTAAAAGCGAGGAAATACATTTCTTAATGCGACTTAGTAATGCCCGGCCAATCAGACGGCATCAAAGGAATTAATGAGGGTGCCTAACATGAGAATGTATTTAATGCGAGAACACACATACACAACCTAAACGCCACATGGATGCTTGGCCTCTCTCTCTTCTTTCAAACAGAGCGATGAAAGGAGTGTGGCAGGGAAGAGAGCGCTGTGCCAGTATACCCTGAGGGTCAGCGGACATGAACACGTGAACACTCTTTTAAACACATTAGCATGCACGGGTGTAAAGGAATCGAATACAGTGTGATGTTGGTATGTGTGGGAAATCCGGTTGTTTATAAGCTGAAATCTTATGTGCTGGTAATATCTCAGTCTTAACGTAATCGTTTAATTATTCATCTCCAAACCGTCTTTAAAGATTCCATAAAATCAACAATTTTGTGGTTTTTAGTCTGGTCTATTTGCTTTGAGGCTAATCTGTATGCTAGTCTACTCTTTTAGACCTTTTGCACACCAGCATACTTTTGTGTAGTAAAATGCTCTCTAGATTGAGAACATCCCCTTTCCCTAAAATATAAATTCCACCTGGCTCCAACTAGCAATAGCAAGTAGCAAATCTTGGTTCCCTTTAGATTGTCTTTGGAAGTGCTGGGGGAGCAACTTTACAAGCGACTCATAAATTAAAGCATATTACTTGTGTGAAAAATTTGATATCAACACTATAACTTACTGAGAAAATGAAGCTAGTTGAGAACATGTAGTTAAGCTAATAGCATCATTACTTCTAGCTAGTTATTACCAATGCAACACGGCCTTTAGTTGTGCTGAAGCTCGTATGTTATATTGTACCTCAAGAATCACTTGTTTGCGAACAAAGTGGCTGGAATTTATGTATTTTTCAAAGTGTCTTCATTGCTTTCAGTTATGGTACAAATGTTCAAGTGTGTACATAAAATAAACACTATTTGCTATTGCAAAGGAAACCCATCAATATGTCTCCCCCCAACTTCCTTAAGGGATAGTTCAACCAAAAATGAAATGAAAATGCTGCCATGTATTCACCCTCAAGTTATTCCAAACCTATATGGATTTCTTTCTTCTGCTGAACACAAAAGAATATATTTTGAAGGATGTCAGTAACCAAATAGTTGACTTCCATAGTATTTTTTTCTTCTCCATAATGGAAGTCAGTGGGGCCCATCAACTGTTTGGTTACCCATATTCTCCAAAATATATTCTTTTGTGTTCAGCAGATGAAAGAAATTCATACATGTTTGAAACAACTTGAGAGTCAGTAAATGATGACAGATTTTTTTTAGTGTTGAGCGTGCGACTGATATTGTAAATAGAAAGGGATGGTTATGGCCATGAAACGCACATAGTATTTCATACACACTCTAGAGCTCTTGAGTTCTTGTCCATGAAAGCAGCACGACACAGGACATACATGATAGTGATTGCATAAGCCCATCCTTCACCTAACAGCATCTATCTTTCTATCTAAACTCTCCTTTCATCCTCTCCCCCACTGTCTTTCATTCTCACACGCCCTTTCTTTAGGTCAGCATGTCACGCTGGAGATCAGGTCATTGCGAGCAACGACCGAGAAAGAATTGTCACCTGGTCTATGGATGCATGTGTATGTCTCTATGTGTGTAGGACATTGTGGTCATGCAGGTTTGGACATGTTGCATAGCAATATGTTGTGATGTCGTCCAAGGTTAGTACTCCATCTGTTTTCCCTCTTACTGAACTCCTTCTGGAACACGAGATTATGTATATGTGGTACCTAGGTAGGCAAAGCACACCAAGCAAATTAACTGTAAATTCTTTCTTATAGCAGAAAATAACATAGAAATCAAGAGAGACTGTATATGTGCAGCGGTGACTACGGAACGGGAAAGATGGAAGTGCACCGCTTAGGCCGCGGGGGAGCAGGCGCCAACACTATTGCAATTACGAGAGAGAATGAGAGTGTCGAAATGTGCTGTGATTCTGTGTGTGCATGAGCACGTCAGGGCGAAAGGGTTGTGTATGCTTGTTGTTGTGTGTGTGTGTGTGCGGGGACGTATCTATGTGTGTCTCGTAGCAGTAATTGTAATGGGACTCAAGGGGTCTGGTTTTGGCTGCCTCGGCGGCCCTCCACTTTCATTCCGCACCTTCCCCCCATAATTAGGATCCGAGAAGGCCTGGTAATGTCCAGCCTCCTGGGGCCGTCTCACTCGCTCTGTCTCAGATAAGAGCCCTCGCTCTGGGCACGCAGGTCAGCGTGTAGCCCTCCGAGAGGCCCGGAAACACATTCAGCCAGGTCGAGTCATTCGACCGAGCACCTGGCCGCTACACACACTGATTTCCGTGTATCCAAGAGCAAACAGCAAATGAGTAAAAACGATTTCTTCCACATTCCACATCTCATCATCGTTAAAAGGCTGGTTATTGACCATAAATTTGATCAGGCCATTGCTACATAAGAGATGCACTTCTGATTGGCTATAAAGAGATCTCATTAGAACAAAGGCATGATCAGATATAAACCCAGCCTGATAGGCTAATAAACGCAGACATGGGGCGCGCTGCCAGTAATGTGTTTCTGCTCGTAATTTTTATGGGGATGTTTGGGAAGGCATTAACAGGAAAGATGGGCACTTGCTGTGCATAACGGTGCTGTGATAGGAGGTACAAGGTTGTGTGAACGCAGATGTGTTCACACTTAACCAGATCTTGGAAGGAGAGGGAGAGGGAGGGAGAAGGAACCATTGCCAACCGTAGAGAAGATCGAATCAGTGGTGTTATCTGAGTTTTGGCAAGACTGCTGGCAGAAAGCTGGCACGGTCTTGTACATATGCTGCAGAGGGGTTTTGATTATTCGCTTGTGGCAGTAGAAAAGTATAAACTATTGACTGAAGAAAACTGAAAATGACAAGGTAAACAGGTCTGTTTCCACCAAGGAAAAATTGCTGAGCCAGACTTTTGACTATTGGTATGAAGTCTGGTCCACATTGCAGCTCGTTCTGGACAAGAATGGCCACTTAAGCCTGGGGTATGCTTTGTTTTTCTGCCTCATTAACATCTTTCTGAGTATACTCCATTGACAGTGGACTTGTATGGACACGTTTGACTCATGCACACTATGATGGCTGCTTATTTGACCTGCTTGACTGATACTTCACCTGACCTGCAACTGACAATACAGAGCTGTGATCTTTAAACTCTTTCAAACTCAAGTTGTACTAATGTGTATTTTCGGACCTCCTCACATATCCTTTTTAGTTGTTTCTGCCTTTTAGTTGTTTCATGATTCGATTCGATTTCTATTCACATGCTTTCAATTTGATTCGATTCCGATTTCGATTCGATTTGAAATCGATTGTTTTTGATCAGTTACAGTATATGCCAAAAAAACTACACATGGGAGTCAGCTGGTACTACTATAATAATATTGAAGGTGAAATTAACTTATTTATATACAAACTTACATAATTCTACTCAATTTATTTTTTTTGTTTTTAAATATAAACATTTAAATCGTGGCTGTCATAACAGGTTTATTCAAACATGCAATAAATATTGAAAAACATTAAAAATTATAATGAACATATAACGGTGCATAGCTATACTTATCAGAATGTTGCTTTCTAGGGTACACTTTTCTATCTGACTAACGAGTTTATGGTCACTCAATATGTTTTTCTGAGGTAAATGGGACATTACGTGAAATCGTTTACAAGCTGTTTTATTTTATTGACGTCTTTCCGAGGTTTAAACACTGATTGAGCTATTACACGATACAGATTTCGGTAAGTTGTACTGTATATTTTAACATACCTTCAGATGTTTAGTCATGTTTATTTCGCACTGTAACTGGTATTAAAGCGGAGGAGAGGATGTTCACATGCACTCGTGCTGCCGCTTCTCTTTAAATGAGGCGTTACAGCGATCTGTCACGTCACATTAAACAGCGCCAAAACCGTACTTATTTTTTGAATATCATAATAGGATGCATGACATATGAAATCTGAGACTTTGCTTCATATCAAAAGTAACAAAGCACACAGATTATTGCGATTTATTGGATGGGAGGCGCGCTACATGTTCTATTCATTCATCAACTGAAAACAGACTAATCGATTCTTGGGATTTAAGAATCGATATCGGTTCATAAAAATGAGAATCGATTAAAATCGAGAAATATATATTTTTTACCTAGCCCTAGTTTCTCAACTCTGGCACTGAAGGTCCACTGTCCTGCAAAGTTTAGCTCATAGCCTGATCAAACAGACTAATCACGGGCAGTAACTGAATTTACCCCATATCCCTATTCACTATTCCCCACCATTGCTCAACCAATACAGTCCACTTGAGGGAGTGAATAAAAATGAGTAAGCGAATTCGGACACTGATTATGTCGGAAGGGCTGTGGACACTATCTTCTGGCGAGAAGTGGGAAGTCATTTGGTGCAATCCTCAGAGTGCATGGGAATTCAAGACAGAGGTCTTGACCCCTACTCCTGGAGACCCACTGTCCTGCAGAGTTTAGCTAATCAAACATGCCTGAACCAGCTAATCAAGGTCTTCAGGATTGCTTGAAAGTCACAGCCAGGTGTTTTAAAAGATGAGGGGTTGAAGGGTTGAAAACCCCTGCTCTAGTGGCTGGCTGTTGAGTATACATTAGTTGCATACTGTGGCGACCAGGGCGGGCGAGAGCCGTGAGGGAACGGCGCGAGGCCGGTGGCGCGAGTGTTAATGAGCCGGCAGACGTCCGCGAGGGTCTGCCGGCATTACTTTCGTTTTTTTTTAACGTTCAACAAAACTTTATTCCAAAATAAACAAAGAACAAAAACGAAAGTAATGCCGGCAGACCCTCGCGGACGTCTGCCGGCCACACAAACACAATAAAACATAAAATAATATCCAGGCCTGGTCCTCTCTCGTCCTCCACGGTAGTCGCTCCTCCTTTTATGCTCCCGGAGCTCCTCCGTGAGGGACTCAAGGCCGGTGCGCCTCCCAGGTGAAGCTCATTAACACTCGCGCCACCGGCCTCGCGCCGTTCCCTCACGGCTCTCGCCCGCCCTGGTCGCCACACATACTCTTTATTGAGGTGCATTATGGGATTGAATGTGTGCACTCGATAACGCTCAAAGTCCACTATGGTTTTAGACACCACTGCATATGGCTGTCCCATCAAATAGTGCACTATATAAGGTATGGGGCAAATTTGTGGATTACTGGGAATTCAATTTGATCTGGGTTGGAGCTAAACTCTGCAGGACTGTAGACCTCAGGGCCAGAGTTGAGTGAACCCATCAATTAGTGCAGTCAATTCCAGGCACGTGCACACATGACACATTCAGTAGTAAGTGCAATAGCATGATGAAATCTGTGCATGCAACATACTGTAGGGACAACTGAAGCAAATTTTTGACCTAAGACATTGACCAAACTCTTTCCCTTATTAGAGTATTATTTTTAAGTTGTCAGTTAGCGGCAACATTTTTGATGATATTCTCATATTTCTCAAATAATTTTTTTTTAAAGACTATTTTTAAAGACCTGCACATATTAAATTAATACTGTATTAGGAGGATCATTGTTTATTAAACCATCCTAAAGCACAAAATGACTATAAATCATTTGAAATATAATTATATATAATATTCTATATTATTATTCTACATTTTTTGAATGCATATTAGCTTCTAATCGATACACTGGTTAACATTCACAGCACTGCATTAAGCTGTGTAAAAAACTATAGGTCAATCTTCACATAGGTCTGAACAAAAACGGCAGATGCGCTGAATGAAAATTCAGATTCAGTGTCTGACAGTAGATGGCGCTTGTGGAGCAGCAGCAATATATCGGTTTCTCTGGTTACTTCTGTAAACAATGCAGCGCTGCACTTATAAACACTTCTTTGTTAGGCTTTATTAGGACCTGTGGGGACCCTGTGTTTTAAAAAAAAAAAAAAAATCTACCTTCATTCTTTTTTTTCTTTTTTTTTTATCAACACTTGAATGTGGGTAAGTTTCATCAATAAAACAGAAAATCGGTTTTGTCAAAGACAGAAAGATGATCAAAAGATGAATTATAGATCGTTTTTCTTGTTTTTGGATCCGGAGATGCTGTACCTCAGACAATCTGTAACAGCGCCCCCTACCATATAAGACTGAAAACACAGATTGCTGGTCAATAACTGGTCAATTGGTGGTCATGTGTATGTCTTTGTGTATGCCAGATGAATGTGTTTGGCTTTTGCATCATATCTTGCTGTTATTTTCAGTATCTCACATCAAATTGTAAAGTTTTTTGATGGTGTTTTGAGTTGAAAGTAATTAAACTTTTATACATGTATCTTAAGAGCAATTAATTGTGTTTTATTGCCTTAATTCAGAACACAAATATATACCCAAAAGCAACTAACAACATTTATTTTATTTATTTATAGGGGCAGATTAATCTGAAATCATCTGTGAAATAAAGTGGAGTTTTACAGGTGAGCTCAAGGATATTAAGTGCCTCAAAAAATAAACCCCCCTTGAATGTCTTTCAAAAACTGGATACTGCAAACACTGTCAATCTGGCAACCAGTTTTAAACTGGGAATTTGTACTACTTTCCCCCGCAACTTGAACCTAACTCATGCGTAAAGTCATCTAATCATTGGAACTTGATATTTCTATGAGTTACATGCATCTGACAGCTAGAGAACTGTCCTTGGATGTGCTGTCCAAGGTCGTTTTACACGTGGGTATCTCTCACACATACAAATGTGTTTCAATCATTATAATGTTCAGCAATAACAATTATTATTATGATTCTGATGCTAATGATGATGATGATGATGAACCCTGGGGATGAAGACAGCGAGAGCTCCCCAGGCTGCTGCAGAATTATGGGGGAGAAGGCGGAAGAAGTGGGGAGAAGACAGGAAGATGAGAAAGTATTTTGCTAAAGTTTGTTGATGAGGTTGGCCATGCGTAGCTGATACAGTCATATCAGTATGACATTAAGCCAGCGTAACCACGGAAACACACATGGGGATTATATCAAAGAGAGAAAAAACACAGAAGAGCAGAGAAGCAGAAATTAAAAGAGTAAAAATATGGCAGGGTGTTGCCTAGATTCCAGCTGTGCGTGTGTGTGAGTGTGCGCATGCAGCCTGCTCATTAGTGCTTAGAGACGACAGGAAACAGACATACTTGTCTTCCTGTGGAAACAGAAAAAAAAGGAAAGTTTAAGTGCACGCTCTTAAAAAAAAAAAAACACACCACACACACACGGTCCAAGCTCAGTCACCTGACTTTAATCAGACCTAAGACTCCACTTAACCAGCATACAACCTGAGCTCAGCACAGCTGGCAAAACACTGTCACTATCTTGCTCACAGGCACACACACACACTACCCATCACAGAAAACATTGTGCATTTTTACATTTTTAATAAAACATTGTTTAGTATGTTTTTAAAGCTATTTTAAATATCAGGATTCATGAAATGTCTTTATATTTCATGTTTATGTCGTAATACCTGTGCAATACCCATGGCATTATACAAATATGTGTCCTCATAAATCACAAAAATGCATGCACACACACACACTTCCGACTTTCACTTAAGTATCAGTTTTAACCAGAAAGACAAGTAAAAATAGTTCCATTACTCTCAATCCACTTTGTTACATAATCATCTGATCACAATTATTTGAGATAACCGCAAGCACATATTACCACCCAAATAAGGGATTTTCTTTCTTTCTTTTTTTTTTGTGAATATAGATATGCCATGAAGTATAAGCATTTTGGTAACACTTAATTTTAAGTTGACTTATTACACGTTACTACATGTACTTACTATGTAATAACAGTAAATTATACATAATTACATGCAACTAACCCTAAAACCAAACCCTAACCCTAACTGTAACTCTATAGTAAGTGCATGTAGTTAATTAATATTTCTTACTACTTATTTGAGTAAGTACAATGTAACTATGTCACCTTAAAATAAAGCGTAACCAGCATTTTTATAAGCCCACTGGTCTGTTCACTCACCATCTGTTCTAGTTTACTATACTTGTATACTAGCAAAGTATAAAAGGTTAGTTGGGATCTAAAAAAATATCTCTAGAAAGTGGATTAAATTCGACCAAAATGATTATATATAAAAAAAAGTAATTATATTATTAATTAAATGAATATTTTAAATAATATAAAAAAATAAATCATAATAAATATTATTTAAAATATATTTTTTTATATTTGTATTACTATCTATCTACCTCATTATGTTTACATGAGTATCTACCGCATTATGTTTAGCTATTATAATACATTAAGTGTTTATATGTCACTTCAAATGGCATAAACAAAACAAAACAAAACAAAAATCAATTCTTTGTATTACAATTAATTGACAGTAAAATTTTCATGATCGTTACAGCCCTAATCTACTCTCACATTTGGTAAGCCAACTTAACCTATAAGAATACACACACACACACACACACACACACACTCAAAGCTAGCCTTTGGCATGGGACCACATGCTCGATTTTTTTAAACTCGAGGGACTGAAAGTCACTGGGCCATACCAGGGGACGATGTGTGTGTGTGTGAGAGTGTGTGTGTGTAATCTCTTTAACAAGCGTAAGGCCCGTTTTTCTTTCAGCAGTGGAGTGAAACATAAGACAGTACAGACAGACAGCTACAATTAAGATTAAACACACACACACAACACAGCTGGAGTCAAGAACTTCCTGTGTGAGCGCTAGCTAATGTAAAAGTGCACAAACTCACCCACACACACGCACGCGCGCGCACGCACACACAAAATGTGTGTTCTCAGCTGGGGCTAAGGGATAGAGGAGTTTGCAGACAGCCAGTGAGGCAGAACAACGAAGGATAAAAGGAAAGAAAAAGACAAGAGAGGAAAAAATACTAGATGCTAGCATGTTTAGCTTAGCTCAGCTATCACAGTGTCAGCCTAAAGAAGAAGAAAACACTTGAGGTAAAATGCGAACTCAAAGTGATATCCGTGTCCAAGCAGCAAGAAATAAACTTCAGAAACTGTCTGATCATTTCATGAGGCCTTAAAAGATTTAAAACCTAAGCTAATTGTCATTTCCTGTCAGACATTATTTAAAAACAACAGCACATTATAGGCCTATATAAGCACAAGTATAAATTTTTTGTCAGTACTCCAATGCTGGAAATGTATTTGTCTTGTCTAATAATTACAATCTCATTCACATTTAACATGTCAATATGCGCATGTCACAGTAAAATGGAGGTCATCCTCTTCCCACAAATGTGGCTCATCCCACAAACCCTTTTAAACTGTGCCGTAAAATCCTAACAAATGATATCAGCGTGTGGCCAAAGAGAGAGATTGTTTCCCTCTTGCATGTATGTGCCATCTCTCTCTCCCAAAGCAAAGCATCTGGAAAGACACTTCGTTCTTTTTAATAAAAGAGTGCAGTGAACATGGAGTGTTTCTCTGTAAATATGCATGAGGCTGCAGAATCCAGGCAGTTCAACAATAATCCTGCTCTACTGTTGACTGAGAATTTCATAAAGTAACACACACTCACATATAAACAACATGGTGTGTTCATACGCAGCCAAGAGTGCCAAAATATATTTCCCCCAGTGCATTTATAATGTAATATTCAGAGTTCCCAGATGCTACATGCTAAACTAAAACTAAAAACTTAGCATTTTATTCAAACTTTCAAGAGTTCAAGAGTGCTAGAATACAGTATTAGGAAGAGTCTGTCTTTGTGTATATGCAGCTTTTAGTTTACAGTATGTGCCTTATTTTTAGATTGTTTTGCAAAATATAAATTAACATTATCTGCTACCAAGTTTAGTGGTAAGGTCGATGCGGGACTCGAGCAAACAGTATGAATGCCATAAATTATCCTCCTGAGACTTTAGCATTTATCACCTAGACGCAACCACAAAACACCCTTATGTTGATGCACAAAGAACTAACAGTTAGTGATATCTTGCTAGGTTTTATTAACATTTTATTAAAGAGTTAGTTCACCCAAAAATGAAAATTATGCCATTAATTACTCACCCTCATGTCGTTCAAAACCGTAAGACCTTCATTAATCTTTGGAACACAAATTAAGATATTTTTGATAAAATCCGATGGCCCAGTGAGGCCTCCATTGACAGCAAGATAATTAACACTTTACAATGTCCAGAAAGCTACTAAAGATATATTTAAAACAGTTCATGTGACTACAGTGGTTCAACCTTAATGTTATAAAACGACGAGAATACTTTTTGTGCGGCAAAAAAAAACGACGACTTTATTCAACAATATCTAGTGATGGGCGAAAGCTTTACAAATCTTTTGTGTATCAAACCGCCAAAGTCACATGATTTCAGTAAATAAAGCTTCGTTACGTCTTAAGTGTTTCAAAATTTCAATGGTTCACCACTGGGGGGCGTGACTTTGGCAGTTTGATACACGTTCAGAACCGAAACAAAAGATTTGTAAAGCTTCATGAAACAGTATTTTATTGTTGAATAAAGTCGTTATTTTGTTTTTTTGGCACACAAAAAGTATTCTCGTCGCTTCATAACATTAAGGTTGAACCACTGTACTCGTGAACTTTTTTAAATACGTCTTTAGAAGCTTTCTGGGCATCTGAAAGTGTTGATTATCTTGCTGTCAATGGAGGCCTTACTGAGCCATCGGATTTTATCAAAAATATCTTAATTTGTGTTCCGAAGATGAACGAAGGTCTTAAAGGTGTGGAACGACATGAGGGTGAGAAATTAATGACAGGATTTTCATTTTTGGGTGAACTAACCCTTTAAGCTAACATTTTCTGCTACCAAGTTTAGCTGGAAGGTTGAGACAGATATTTTGCTAAATATTGTACTCAAATCTGACAAAATACACAGGAATTATGTATTGATACAAATATTTATATAGTATTTACTGTATATAGGAATGTCCTCAGTTCATAAACAAAATAAAACTGATTATGTTTTTCAAATGATTTTTTTTTTTTAGCAGTTTGGTTCATGATGTTTGCATTTACGTTTCTGAGAGGAGAATGTGCTACTTTTGACAGCAAGGTGAAACATCCGTTTGCTAGTTACATTGGTAGAAGTGTGTGTGTGTGTGTGTGTGTGTGTGTGTGTGTGTGTGTGTGTGTGTGTGTGTGTGTGTGTGTGTGTGTGTGTGTGTGTGTGTGTGTGTGTGTGTGTGTGTGTGTGTGTGTGTGTGTGTGTGTGTGAGTGAGTGTGAGTGTGAAAGCTCTATGAATGGTTCCTGAAGTGCTCTCCTCAAACATAGCTGCAGCACATTCTCCTCTCTCAGAGCTAGCGTAGGAGGAAACCAGCACTGATATGCCTCTCTGGATTTCAACCTTATCATAGAAAACTGCCTACACACACAGAACGAGAGAGAGAGGGAGAGAGAGGGAGAGAGATGACAATAGGCTCTGTCTCTCTCTCAGACAGTCAGACGTTCAGGCCGGTTTTAATCACGGACATTCAGCGCGGCCTGAAAAGAGTCTCTGTCCTGAGCCCTGCACTCTCCTACGGATTAAACAATGCACTGCACACACGCACACACACACAGATTCTCATTAAAATCCTGTGACCATTTCCCAATTGCCTCAACCAGCCAAATGGGGGGGTGGGGGATTGGGGGGGGATCTGTTTCTGTGTCTCACACAAACATACACACTCACATAAAATTCAGAATAGCTAGAAATACGAAAGTAGCATATCAGGAAACACCGGTAAATTTTACGTCTCAAATGTTGCTCAGGAGATTAGGTGCTCAGAAGGTCTCAAATCTTTCTCCTGAACAAGTGAGACATACAGAAAGAGTATCGGAATATATAATTAAACTGGATATCATAGCAATCTTTGTTGAGAAATTATTGAGTTCATCTCAGATTTTTTTTTTTTTTTATTGTCTCTGGTGATTCTTTTGAAACTCAACACTAGAAAAAAAAGTTTCAATTCGCTCTCCACTGAACCTCACTGCTTTCTTTGAGAAACTATTGAGACATTAAAGAGATTTTTCTTTTGTAAAGGAAATGTAAGGATTCTGTTTGTCGGGGACAGTGTTTTCGGGCCACAGGAAGTACACTCTCGACTTTTATCTCTCGCTGTCTCATTCTTCCAAGCATCTATTGTTCTGCCTGCATTCATTTCCCTGTCTGTCTCTCTCTCTCTCTCTCCTTCAGCTGTAATTGTGATGGGTGAGCTGATAATTGTAATTACGTTCTCTAGGTAGAGTGTGTGTGCGTGTGTGAGGGGAGGGGGTTTAACTTCAAGGGGTGCAGACCCATCTGGGTAGCTCACGTAGCCTCCTAAAATGTCAGACTGTGGAACAATATTGGTAACGCACGCAGACACACACATACACAGACAGCATAATGGGTACACCGACTAGACGGCGGAGGGCAGTGCATCGCCACACTGACTCGAGCCAATAATCCAGAACTCTAGTGGAGAGCAGCGGATCCGACGCACACACTCATCAAATGTTGTCTTCACCTTCAGCCTGCACTGCCACATCACTTCCTCCACCTCTTCCTCATTACTCTGAGCTTTCACAAGACCAGGGTACACAACTAACTAACTGAAAACAACAAATATACACTCACAGGAACATAATTGTAATCGATTTTTTCTTTAAAATGACATGTCTGTCTGTCTTTTTGCCTATCTGTCTGTTTGTCTGTCTGTTCTCTGTCTATCTGTCTGTCTGTGTCTATCTATCTGTCTGTCTGTGTGTCTATCTGTCTGTCATCTGTGTCTATTTGTCTGTCTGCCTATCCATCTGTCTGTATCTGTTTGTCTGTCTATCCATCTGTCTGTCTGTGTGTCTATCTGTATGTCTGTGTTTATCTATATGTCTGTCTGTCATCTTTGTCTGCCTATCTATCTGTCTGTGTCTGTCTGTCTATCCATCTGTCTGTCTGTGTCTATCTGTCATCTGTGTCTATCTGTCTGTCTGCCTATTTATCTGTCTGTCTGTTGTCTGTCTGTCTTTCGTCTGTGTCTATCTATCTGTCTGTCTGTCTGTCATATGTCTGTCTGTTGTCTGCCTGTTGTCTATCTATCTGTCCGTCTTTTTCTCTATCTATCTATCTATCTATCTATCTATCTATCTATCTATCTATCTATCTATCTATCTATCTATCTATCTGTCAGTCTGTTCGTCTATCTGTCTGTCTGTGTCATCTGTCTATCTGTCAGTTAGTCCATCCGTCTATCTATCTATCTATCTATCTATCTATCTATCTATCTATCTATCTATCTATCTATCTATCTATCTATCTATCTATCTATCTATCTATCTATCTATCTATCTATCTATCTATCTATCTATCTGTCAGCCAGTCAGTCTGTCCGTCCATCTGTTCGTCTATCTGTCTGTCTGTGTGTCTATCTATCTATCTATCTATCTATCTATCTATCTATCTATCTATCTATCTATCTATCTATCTGTCTGTCTGTCTGTCTGTCTGTCTGTCTGTCTGTCTGTCTGTCTGTCTGTCTGTCTGTCTATCTATCTATCTATCTATCTATCTATCTATCTATCTATCTATCTATCTATTCTTCTGTCTCTCTGTATTTGTGACTAGATGCCTACCTAGAAAGACAGAGAGAGAGAGATATATTGTAGGTTATTTATTCTAGATGTGTTTGCTCAGTTAAGGATCTTATCCTTTTGGTTGCTGCGCGGTGCCCAGACCTGTTGGGTAGGAGTGACGTGCACGGCCGTGTGCATCTGAGGCTGGTACAGGTGCAGAGATCAGCATGGAATGCCGTTCATCTGCGCCGCCCGTCTGTGCGCCACTGTCTGCAGCCAGCCGCTAATGCCGGGGATAAGGGACAGGCTAACAGCATGAGCCACCCACCCACACACACACACACACGCGCGCACAGAAAAGCCACTCAGCCAGATAATTACGGATGCGTCCTGGGCAGAGGCTTAAACACACACTCGGAGCCGTTGCTGCTAACAGCGTTCATTAAAACCAACACTGCAAAGGTCAGAGGTCACCCACTGCTAAAGACGGATGCTTGCCACTCCATTGCCTCTCTACCAGCGCTACCCTCTCTCTCTCTGGCCTAAAAACAATTTGATTTCTCACTTTACTAAAATAGGAGAAAGACAGAATGATGTAAAAAGACAAAAAGAAAACGAGTTTACCTGCCATCGGGCGCAAGAACACCAAGTGTCGTGTTTAAATATGCCTCTAATCAAATCATCTCCCCCGCCTGCCTCTCCACTAATTCAATAAAGGCAACAACTTGTCATTGTTATTTAAAGTAATTTTCAATGTAATCAAGTGGTATTAATAAGCATGCTGCCTCTCATTACCGACTCAACCTGCCTTCCGAAGCGCGCAGAGCGCAGTGTGTGCGTGTCAGCGTGACAGAGAGGCTGTTGTGTGCCTGTATGTGTGTGTTAGAACATTATGCATGTGCTTGTGACTCATTGTGTGTGTGTGTCTGTGTGGGCGGACATGAGTTCCATGGTATTTTTGTTCTTGTTGCTTGCACTGACAGAACGGAGTTGCATCTCTTGGCTTGGTGTTTTTTTTTTCACAAGACATTTGCACTAAAGTTAGAGAAATGTAAAAAGTTGCGGAGGTGAACACATGACAAAGATTAGACGAAAATAAGATTAGATAGATAGATAGATAGATAGATAGATAGATAGATAGATAGATAGATAGATAGATAGATAGATAGATAGATAGATAGATAGATAGATAGATAGATAGATAGATAGATAGATACATAGATAGATAGATAGATAGATAGATAGATAGATAGATAGATAGATAGATAGATAGATAGATAGATAGATAGATAGATAGATAGATAGATAGAAAGAACACTATTATCCTATCATGTTTTTTGATATTTACATGTAACAAAATTACATCAATTCATCAAGTTCTTTTGTAAATGGAAAAACGTATTTAATGCGAAATAAACTGAAATAAGTCTGCAAGTCTATTGTTCAAACAACATCAGTGTTAAAACTGCATCAAGCCCTTATGAAGGAAAAGTAGGAGAGCTGCAGAGAGCTGAGCCCTAAAAAGAAATAAAGCATGTCGGAAATTTCCACTGCACGGATCATAAGAAAAATGCGATATCGTTACGATGCGTCATATTCAGACGCAATCCAAGATGATGTATTTGAACCAGGCAGAAATTATTGCAAGCGAGCGGCGAGATGTTCAGAGGTGTTGATTCGGTAGAAACTTGAAGAAACGCATACGCTGGAGATTTTGTTTGCGCCGCACGTCAAAGTTGCACCCGGAAAAATCAACTTAATAGATAGCAAAGTTATTTCTGGATGCATTTTATCTACTCTATCTCTGTCAGTTTTCTCAGACCCTTACTCAAATAAAGGATGACAGAAGAAAGGGGTTTGAACTAAAGGAGAAATAATGAGAAAGTTAATCGGATACAACACAAACACACACACACACACACACACACACACACACAAGTGTGTGCTCGTTAGACAACAGTGTTCTGGGTTATCTGGTGGCTTCATTAGGCTGTAAAGAATGCCACCGAGTACCCTAGAGCCACATAAGAAAGAGAGAACCGTAAAGAGAAGCAAAAGAAAGACAGGAAAACTTAAGCTGGTCTTTATTAAGGTGATCCAGCAGCTGCTCCTCTGGCTAATCTAGAGCTTCTTCACTAATAAAGAAGAAAAAGACAAATAGCGATCCATCACACATCAGCCCCTTCTCTCCGGCTCTGAACAGAAGATTATGCCCTGAACGGCTCTGGGGTGGAACCGTGATTGTGAGTGTCAGTCAGTGAGAAAAAAAAAAGGAACATACTGACTAATAGTGCTACATCGATCGGGAAATGTCTACTTAAATGCAGCAGTAGTCTGTCACCTACACAGTAAGCCTATTAAAACAGGACTGTACAAGTGTGTCTGTGTCCTAGTATGTATCAGTACAGGATTTGCACATAAAAAAAAAAATAAAAAAAAATGAGGATGTGCATGTATGTGCATTTTGGTGCATTCCGAGCCGTGACCTGCTTATCGGAATAAATAATTGACCAAAAATAACACTTCTCAGAGAGCACAGCGTGTCATCTTTATACCCTTGATCTATTTTCATAATTCAGTGTGGAATACAGCGGCGCCCCAATTTACAACAACCCAGAATCCTGAACTATATATGAAGATCCAGAGTATTTATAGTTCGCTCTTCATACCCTCATTACAAATATGTTCATGAACACTTTTAAAGTGACATTAGAAATTCTGACTGAACCTCTTATTTATTTGGTAAAAACATCAGGGATGAAGCTTATGAATTCAACATATTTATTTTATATAATGCAAATTAGCACAAAAATGGTGAATAACTTTTTAAAAACATATAATATAAATTTTTGGGTCATATGCTGTCCTCTAAAAGTGTGCAGGCTTCCGAGAACTAAAGCGGAACAATTTGACATCATGACATGCTTTCTGTGGTTTCAGTTACCCTTCTATACTTCCTCAAAAACTCAGAGAACTGAGTTTACACAATGCCTGTCTCAAATCCTATAGTCATCTGCTTATTTAACCGTTTGAAAGCAGGTATCATGCCCAAAAATGCCAATAAATGTCCATAGATAACGGTTATAGTCAGCTGTCTATAATGCCCAGTCTTGGTGGCTGAGTTTTGAGAAACACCTATTAAATATCCAAGAGTGTTTAACTGAATAAACCGACTTTAAAGACGTGCATTTGTTGGAGATGTGCAACATCATGTCATATCAAGATCCTAATTGGGTCTTTACAAAAAAAAAAAAAAAAAAAAAAGTAAAAGATAAGAGAGGAAAAAAAAGAGAAAAGACAGAGAACTGCCTGAAATGTCAAGTCGATTGACTTAAAGTGCAATAAATGAACTACTCTATACAAATCTGGCAGCGATGCGCACGGCATCTTCTCAGCATCAGCACCATCATCCCGCATCACAGATGAGATTAGATGAGACGCGCCCGGTCTGATAAGCCTCCTCATTCCCGGTGTGCTCGGGGGAGGGCTTGGTCCCTCAAAGGGTTAACAGGACACTCCATGCGTCAGACACATGACAGTATATGTGCGAACTCAAGGAAAAAAAGTCCCACACACACTTTTTCGAGTCGAAATGGCACACGCAGCCGTGCGAAATTCTCACAACATTTGTGTTGGAGTCGAGCGGAGCGGAGCGGAAGAGCGCGTGCTCAGCGCGGGGAGATGGAGACACTCGGCGCTCTCCGCATGCATGTTCGGGTCGGGTCTTACCTTAACACGTTCCAGCTCTTGAGAGGGTCCAGGTCTGAGATTATAGAGACCATGCTTGAGGCTCGGGCAGCTCGGGCTTTGCTCGGACAGAATGCGGTTGACTGAGTGAGTGAGTGAGCGCTGTTACTCCGACTGTCTCTCTGCACTGCTCTGAGTGTGATAAGCGCTGAGAACAGGCTCTCTTTCCTCCGCCCCTCACAATCACTCCAGCTCTGCCTCTCTCTCTCTCTCTCTCACCGCCTCATCTCTACGAACCTCTGTGTAATATCCGACTCAACGTATGCAACCTTTTCCGTACACACGGCATAGGCCTGGATCAGAATGATTACCTGGAAATTTTATGCCTCTTGTAAATTTTTAAAAGAGGATTTTATGGACAGATTTCTAGAACTCTGTGTTACGAGACTAAGTGCCAACGAAACTAAAATGTCATTCTGTTCTCCACTTTAAAATCTAAATGCCAGAGTCAAAATGGGTAAGTAGGCTTAGGTGTACTTAACTTACAATAAAATATTTCATACAGTGTTCTTAATATGTACTAAAAGGCCTAATAACAAAGTATACAAATTGCTCCAAAAAGTAATTACATAGTTATGCATTCATTAGTATTGTTCTTTAGGCTATATACCAGATGTACAAACTTTAAAAATGTGAAATAAATGGCTAATTGTGCCAAACAAACTGAACTGCTGTTTTCCTACTAAAAGTTTAGTCAAAAAGTTTTGTAATAAGTCAAGTGCTGTAGAATCCCAGGTCTCTGTCATTAAAAAAGCGTATTTAAGCATATTCAGTAACTTATAACACAATTAGTACATTTTGGAACATTTTGTTGCAAACTGTAACAATGGCCAAGAACAGTTATTTGCATAACAGGTTTTTTGGAACGTTTTCATATTTAAATGGCCATCTTAAAATGGAAATGTTGCTTCGTCATAAACTATAACAAGAAGAAGAAGAAGAAGAAGAAAAACGGTTAGGTCTGTGAGTCAAATGAGTAGACAGACACCCATTCCACGTGACATTATTTTATCTAACACGGCTTACTTCCTGTTTGACGCATCACCACATCCTGTTTTAGGGCTACCACCTTGTCATGCTCTTTAACTGCAGATGAACTAACACACATAAACTATGTTAGTTCAGATTAATAAAGGTAAAACTACTTGAAGGGTTTGTTTTAATGTAAACTCTGCTCAGTTTTCTTATACATTGTTTGTAGGGATGTGTGAAAAAAAGAAAGTTAACACATGCACGAAGCACGAGTTTCCTGTGCATCTCTTGCTCAGTATCATCAGGTCAGATTTTTCCTACTGGCTTGTTTTTACTGTAGAAGGGGCAGAAAGGCAAAAAAAAAAAAAAAAAAAAAAAAAATCCTATCTAAAAAATAACAGTTCTTTTCATGTTAATGTGAATGTTTGTTAGAGCCAAACATGCTCAATTAAAAAAATATATATATTTAAACCTCCACTATGTTTGAGGATGGTTCTGTTCTCTTGAAATTAAGAGGATGGATGCATTAAAGCGTAGCAATAGAGACATAAGTAGTTCCAGTTCCAGTATGTCTGCAGCATATTCAACATTTTTGAGGCTGTTGAATTCACAATAACACTATATGACAGTAAGATCACAGTTAACTCTTTCCCTACCAGAATATGATGTTTAAGTTGCCAGCCAGCACCGGCTTTTTTGATCATATTCACAAATCTTTCATGGCCCCCAGAATATTTTGTTATATGAATATGTAAACAGTGAATATATCAAAAGAAATAATAGAACCTCTGCGTTGAAAAAAAAGTCTAGCTTTGATTAACACTTGAATGTGGCATAGTTAAAAAAAAAAAAAAGCATTTTGAACTAGCTGAGAAAATTGCATTTTCGTCAAAGACGTCGTCTGGATCAGATTCAGAATGATGATCAAAACATGAATTATCATAGATCGAGTCCATCAACACCCCCAAAGCTTGCACAGTTGTATACCTTTTTGTGGGCGTCGACATTTTTTCTCAACAACGTTAGGCGGGTTTGATTTATATGCTGTTGAATGTTTGGCGATCACGTTAGCTTACTTGTGAGTCAACAACTTCTATTCACTCCTTCTGGTTTATGCAGATCTTCTTCACGTTAAAGGTGCAATATGTACGAATTTTGCAGTAAAAACCCTAAAAACCACTAGGCCAGTGTTGTATATTTTGTTAACTTGAGTACTTACAATATCCCAAATGTTTCCAAGTATTTGTAAATGCGATTTTAACCAAGGCTCCGGGACGTGTGAGGAGTCGCCTGTCAATTGCGTCATACCCACGTTATCCTTGGTGTCCGGTTTTATTTTGTAGAAACCATGGAAACACCAAAGACGCTTTTATATTTACATGTTTTAATAAGGGAACAACTGTTTGGTTACATTTATAGACAGAAAACTAATTGTTGGTATATATCGCAACACATTTAGTCTTATTGTTTAAATCTAATTTTCTCGGTTTTTACGAGTACCATGCTTTACCATGCCTCAGAGAAAAACACTATTTGTGAAGTAACTAACATAGCATAATCAGATTCATTTTTAGTAACAGTAATACAGCATTTTCTATGTCATTCAATAGGTTTTAAAATTAATTTCATGCCATTTATCAACACAAGCCATCCAGCATTTAACATGATATTCTAAAATCGATCTAGCTTACTGCAATGTGCATCAAGTGTCTCACAGCAGCTGTTATAATGTTATAACATCATTTTCAACACACTCAAATGTATCTAATATGATAAACAGAGTTGTGTTACCTCATTTTCATGACCGGAAAAGCTGGCGACTGTGGCATAATAAAAGTTCCGCTGCTCGCGGCATGTGTTGCGCAATCGCTCCAGCTGCCTCGTTCAGCTCCCACAACACTCGTCCTGCTCTGTTTCATACTACAGTAGCGTTAATAATCACATCCATGAACATGATTTCTGCCCGAGTCTTATCCCGATTATTTTCCACCGGCTGTGAGGTGAAGACCACATGTCCCAAGATTCCGCACTCAAACTTGGCGTCATCAAGCTACGCCTTTGTTTTGAATAGGCCTCTAGCGACCTCTAGCGGACAGAAAAATTTACTTATTGCACCTTTAATGCCGGGGAAGCATTGAGTCATAAATGATGGAAAATCTCGTCAAAGTTGGGGAAAGAGATAAATCAAAACACACTTTATCCTATTATGTTTTAATGGAATCACTGTAGGGAATGTCACAAAGATAATGTTTTGTTAATGTAATTTTTTCCACTGTTAAAAAGTTATTTTTCATTCTATATGTTAAAAATTTATATAGTATCATTGACAAATAGGTCTGAAATTATGTTAAAAAAAACAGGGCTTGGCCTTACGTGAAGACTTACCTCTTTAACCCTGATATTAATCAGGCACATTCAGTTAATCATGCCTGCATATACATGTAGGCTATTTCTGCAATGGTCAGTTCCTTTTTTTTTTTTTCAATTGCAGCCCAAAATGACTGACTAATGCATTATGTTGTTATTTTAGACACTGTATATTGACAACACACCAATAATCATTATGTAGGCTACTTATGTAATTAGTGATAGGGAGTGACAGTAAGAGTACAATTATCTGTAAATATTTTTTTTTTTTGTGCATATTTACCAAAATCAATTGTGGTTCTGACCCCCTCTACACAAGGCAATGTGACACTGGCACAGAAATAATCATAGTTCTGCTTTGCTGAAAATAGAATTGTGCTAGATTGAGGCTTGCTCATGGTGACTGATTACATTACAAATCTAATCTAAAGGATTAGTTCATGATGAAAATTATCCCAAGCTTTACTCAACCTCAAGCCATCCTAGATGTATATGACTTTCTTCATTCTGATGAACACAATCGGAGTAATATTAATAAATATCCATGACGTTAGTTATGCTTTTTTTGTAAGTTGAATATGGAAGGCGTAGGATGTAACATAATCGTTTTGAACTGCGAGAGGCATTACACTTGAATACAGAAGGTGGTTTAATACTTATTGGTCACGTTCACTGCCATTATAAAGCCTGGATGTGTCAGGACATTTATTAATATAACTCCAAATGTGTTCATCAGAAAGAAAAAAGTCATATACACCTAGGATGGTAAGTAAATCTTAGGGGTAATTTAAATTTTAAAGTGAACTAGTCCTTTAATGTTTGAAAGTAATATTGTTTTTTAGTATTTAACAGTTATATTGTTGTCATATTGTTTTCACATTTTGTTTTACTATATTTAAAATATTATTGACAGAAATTTTTCAAAACATTATATCCAGTAAAATAATACACTTTCTAATGGTGAAATCATTATGCGGACTAACAAATCCATAATTTGCATTAACTGCAACACCACAAAATCCTTAAGGGACTGAATGGAATTTGTAACTAAAAATGTGATGCTTTTGCTTGATGCTATCCACACTAACAGATTTTAAAGATGCCCAAGAATTAAAAATTTAATTTATCTTGGCATAGTTAAATAACAAGAGTTAGTACATGGAAATGACATACAGTGAGTGTCAAACTCCATTATTTCCTCTTTCTTATATAAATCTCATTTGTTTAAAAGAACAGGCGAATATCAACATAACACCCACTGTTACGTAACAGTCGGGATCATTAATATGTATGACCCCAATATTTGCATATGCCAGCTCATGATCGAGGCATTACACAAGGGTAGCCAGTATTAACGTCTGGATCTGTGCACAGCTGAATCATCAGACTAGGTAAGCAAGCAAGGATAATAGCGAAAAATGGCAGATGGAGCACTAATAACTGACATGATCCATGATATCATGATATTTTTAGTGATATTTGTAAATTGCCTGTGTAATGTTAGCTTTAGCCACGGAGCACTATCAAACTCATTCAGAATCAAATGTAAACATCCAAATAAATACTATACTTATGCTATTAGACATGCTGCATGACGAACACTTTCTAAAGATCCATTTTGAGGGTTATATTAGCTGTTTGAACTTTGTTTATGCTGGTTAAGGCAAGCGCGAGCTCCGGGGGAGGGGAGCACGAGATTTAAAGGGGCCGCGCAGCCTGAATCGGTGCATATTTAATGATGCCCCAAAATAGGCAGTTAAAAAAATATATTAAAAAAAAAATCTATAGGGTATTTTGAGCTGAAACTTCACAGACACATTCAGGGCACACCTTAGACTTATATTACATCTTTTAAAAAAACGTTCTACGGCACCTTTAATATAACATTGAAGACTACAGTCACATTGGCAAAGAAAATGAACAAAACACTTTTTATACCTTAAAATTCAATATTAAAACAGCATTTACAATCCATTTTACTTATAATGTAACATTTTGTAGTGAATTGTGGAGTTTTTTTTATTTTTTTTACTTTGTTTTTTAATGAAAAGTGGACTTTACATAAACCGCAATTAAGCATGACCTGAATGTTAGTTTGCTAAAACAATGCTACTGGTTAACATTTTGCATTAGCCACATTGCAAGGTAGTGGAAAAACTAAGCATATATTATGAAAACTTTTTGTTTTTTTTGTTTTTCTTCGGAATAATGGTGTACATTAGCAAAATTTCTGCTAAGTTTTGTTGTAAAAACCACCTGCAAAATCTGTGCGTGAAAATCTTTCGCTCTCTTATGTAATTCTTGATTACCTGGATTCCTATTGAAATGACTTGATTTTGCCCCCCAAAAAATTGCTGAACAATAATAAATGTGACTGCATCTCAAAATATTTTAGTTTTACGGTAGGGGGCGCTATTATGCAACTTCTAAATGAGTACAGAATCTCCGGATCAAAACACAGACAAAAAAGAAACCGAAACAAGTGATAAAAGCATTGCTTATATACACTGTAATCTTTGAAAAACAAAACAAAACAAAAAAAAAAAAAAAAAGCCACCTTCTCAGCTTTTTGCTCAAAATTTATTTTTTTTTTTTTTTTTTAATGAAACTTACCCACATTCAAGTGTTGATAAAAAACAAAAAAAAAACAAAAAAAAAAAAAACATGAAGCTAGAATGAAACAAAAACACTGGCAGGGAAAGGGTTAATGTGCACTAATAAATTGTGCACAATATATCAGGAACATGGAAGAAAATAGGTCAATTTAGGTGGCTAATTTAAAATCTACACTAACACTACTAGCATTTATGCAACATTTGCTGCTGCATAATTCAAGCCTTCACAAATCAAGCCTACTTCTACGACATCCATATAAACGACCCGAAAAGCCACATGTCCACTACTTTAGCTGACATTCTTTGGCTTCAAGCACTAAGCTAATAAACATTACAACCACACCAACCAAATTGCGCTAAATAATGAGCAAAGAGGCTTGTTTAACAAACCCACAAAACAGCAGTATCCTGGTTTCTGGAAAGCAGTGGGTTTGTGTGGGTTTGAGAGTGTTATTCTTAAACATAGCTTCTTAAAACATGTGCAACATGTTCCTTTTCCTCCCATCATCCACTCACTCGTGGCCTGTAATCTTGTTAGCAACCATATTTATATACATTCATACACACATACACACCTCTTGGGCTCCTTTTCAAGGCGCGGAGATGTATGAGAGAAAGACGAAGATTGAAAAAGAGAAACGGGCACTTTCTTGTCATCTCCTGCACCACAATAAGAAACACTGACCCGAGACGTCAGCCATAATACACAGCCTATACCATAGACATCTAATCTAAATAAAGTACAACATCATCCTTTCGAAGTCTATTCCTCCCTCTCTTCCTCTGTCAGCATCTATTCAGCCTAAATAAAAAGAAAAAAGGACATAAGAAAATGAGGAAAGGCGCAAAATGATGGCACGCACACCAGCGCGAGGATGAAATAACTATGAGGGGATTATTTCATAAACGACGATATTTCCTTTCTTCTGAAATCCATTTGATGCTGTCAAATAAGCCCAAAGCCATACACCCACGTGCACATTGTCTTAAAAAGAGCGATTTGATGAGGATCTATTCTGCCTAACCAGGCGGAAATAAAGTGCTGCCTCTGTTCACAGTCAAAGCTTCATAAAGCCGCCCGTCCAGGGAGGACAGGAACAACACAAAGATTGGAGAGCTTTTGAATGCAATTATGAAATTTATGTGTCCTTGTCTCTTTCACAACGTGATGAAGATCATTGTAAATGCTGTTAAACATACGTGGATGAGGTGTGGACAGGTGACCTTGTCTGTATGGACCATCTAAAGCAGAAAACAATGACCTGTTAGGTAATTTCGGAACTAATTTCCAGCACATTGTGCACGATTCATGCTTTTCACACTGTGCATGTTGTATCAAACTAAAAACAACCATTTGTCATCTTTTATGATGTTTAAACCCCTTCCCTCCTCACGACTGCCTGCTTTTGTTTTATGTTAAAGGAACACTCCACTTTTTTTTGAAAATAGGCTCATTTTCCAACTCCCCTAGTGTTAAACAGTTGAGTTTTACCGTTTTCGAATCCATTCAGCTGATCTCTGGGTCTGGCAGTACCACTTTTAGCATAGCTTAGCATAGTTCATTGAATCTGATTAGACCGTTAGCATCTCGCTCAAAAATGACCAAAGAGTTTCGATATTTTTCCTATTTAAAACTTGACCCTTCTGTAGTTACATTGTGTACTAAGACCGACGGAAAATGAAAAGTTGCGATTTTCTAGGACGATATGGCTAGGCACTCTCATTCTGGTGTAATAATCAAGGAACTTTGCTGCCGTACCATAGGTGCAGGTGCAATGATATTACCAAGCGGCAAACTCCCCCTTTCTCTCGTGAAGCCAATACGGAAGTAACTTAAACTGCGATTCATCGACTGACCGCTAGGGACAGGCTCCAAAAGAGAGCAGAATCTCATAGAGTCCCATGTTAAATTGGCCAAGTTTATAGCAGAAAAAAACATGTTTACAAGTTGGTTCAAATTGTGGTTTTGGCCTATACTGCTATTTTTGCCCTTCATGACAACTCTGAGGGGGTTGAATTTTTTTATAACTTATCCGTTTAAATTATATTAAGCCTTAAAGTTCTGCATAATTAAGGGCGTGGTCACTTGAGTGACAGGTAGATGCCATTGCTGTCTGTGAGCCGTCATGTTACCTCAGCAGCTCATTTCAGCCGCTGAATTTGGCATCTCAGCCGTAATTGTGTTTTTTTTTCTCGATTATTTTATACAATTATAAAATATGGCTTGCTGCATAATATTCGAGATTGATGTGTGTATCTGTGTGCGTGCACGGGGAAGAAACAGAACATACGTTGTTGGATCGTGGCATTGGCTGAAAGTTTTGATTGCGAGATTTACTACAATGACAATACCAGGAGGATATACAACTCTGACAGCACTGCTTGGATATTATAACTAAAAACTGCTGCACTATTTTGAAAAAAATATACTTTGGACACAGGCTCATTTGTTTGTTAGATACGATCGTATACAGTTTTACAACATAAAGGCTGCTCAGATTGCATCCTTTCTTGAAGAACGATGACAGAGAGCAGATCATTCAGAAGAAATGTTACGTTTTTTTTTTTTTTTTTTTTTTGCAATGGACATTTATATTTTACCCAAGTGCCACAGATTGGATTCATCTCGCGATCTCTATTATAAAGGTATGAAGTCCTATTTTGATTTTCCATGTTGTTATTTGAACACCCAACACAAATTACTGGTGTTGGAGCATCTATATCTTAAAAAAACACCGTAGATTGACAGTAAACCTTTAGAACGCTCTGATGATAAAACTTATCTTCATTAATAATTTAGATAGTATCTAGATAGTATCTCTTTTGCCTGCTAACATGGTCACATCGAGCTAGGCGGGCGTGGTTTCAGCAACCAATCACATCAGCTCAAACCACCTCCCCGCCTCTTTGCCCATTTTCAGTTATCCGGGAGTGACGCGCGGTGACGCGCAGCTAAGATGGCCGCGGCCTCATTTAGGCGTCAAAACTGCTGTTCAGAACTCTATGGGTGACGTCACGGACACTACGTCCATATTTTTTTACAGTCTATGGATATTACGCAGCGTCTCTCACAAATGTCTCCATGGTTGCAAGGCACAGTTCCTGTGCAAGCAGGGGGGCACAGCCGCTGTGTAATATCATTGCGCAACTGCACGATTTTTGGCTGTCCCAGACGAAAGATTGCCATTGTGAAACAATCATGGCGATTTCTGTGATCATGGCTCTTAATCGGTGGTCCGATGTTGTACAGTGAGAGAGATTCAAAGATGGTCGTTTTCCAGGTCTTGTGACCAAAGATAGCCTACGATAATTTTCTGCAGTGTCAGAAATTCAGCATGATCATCACACAGTTTGTTTGATCATCACACCAGCCAATAAAAATGTGACATGAAATCAACGCGACATGTCGCTAAAACTTAAAACCGCTTCACTCAAGCTCTTTTCCCTTCTTCTTTCACCGATTCCTTTTCATTTTCAGCACACATAAAAACTACAACTGCCAAAGTGTGATTCAACATGGTCTTTTTGTTTACCCGTAGCGCATGCTGATGACATTTTATTCTTCTGTAGAAACTTGCATTGTAGCCTACGAGTCAAAAGGTGTCATCATCGTACAGTCTACATGCTTGTCGTAAGTTCAATAGATCCATGTTGCACAGTGTGATTTGTAATGATCTTATAAGATTGCTAAAATCGTGCAGTGTATCCTGGGCTTAATGCCCACTTTTTATAATCCAGTCAATTTCTGATGGAAACAAATAAAGTCTGTTTTACTCAGAAATATGTCAGATGACGGAACTAAAAGGTGATAAAGCAGACAATTTACTTGAAGAATTCACTTTAAGAAATCCATTAATGGCACCATAACCCACAAAATGTGCTGAAAACACTTAAAATGACACAATTTCAAATCCTTATGGGGTATTTCTGAGAGCCATTTTCTGGAGGATCCAGCAGACTACAGCAATCTGACTTACTTTACTGGGATTGTATAAATTTACCACTGAATATACACTGAAAGTTTGCTCAAATGCATGATACATTGATGATCATTTGCTTCCATGACCAACAGAAAAGGTGGGCAGAAGTAACAAGACATTAATTGTGATTTTTGTGAGTAGAGTGCAATATAAAAAAAAAACCCTAAACCATAAAGAAAGAATGAAAGTTAGGCTTCCCTGTTGAAAATATCAGCATATACTGGTTAGGTATGTTTTAAAACATGGCAGCTGGTTTGAGCTGGTTTATGCTGGTCCTTAGTTGGTCATGAGTTGCTTAGGACCAGCACTTGACCAGCTTAAACCGGCTCATGACCATTTAAAGACCAACTTAAACCAGCTCAAACCAGCTGCCATGCTCCAAAACATACCTAACACCAGTATATGCTGTTTTTTTTTTCAACAGGGTTCCTATTTATCTGCAAATTTAGCAGCTAGTTTGCTACTGGATTGTGGGTGGTTAGTGAATAAGAAGTATGTTTTTGCGCACAATAGTGGAGAAATCTGTGAATTCACCCCTTCTTCCCTGCATGTGATAACAAAAACAGAGTCTAGGTGTGTCAGCTGCTAGTTTGTCGTAATTAGGCTAATAATAATTAACGCCACATTGCGCTTCAGATTTATGTTAGATACAATACAAGATAATGAGAAACACACAGAGAAGAAGAGAGAGTGTTTTGGCCTTGCGGGTAAGCATATGTAAATGTAACATTAGAATGGTAGAGGAGCAGCGTGCGCTGTTATTGGCTACATTCATCAAGCTAAGCTAACAGGTCTGTTACTGTGTCTGTAAAGAACAAAACAGGACGGAGAAAACAATGAGACAAAAGGTGACAGAGTGAATAAACTGCCTGAAGGATTAGTTTACATTTGAAGAAGTAGCTTTAAAGGGTATATTGCACTTTCTTTGTTTTTGTTTTTCTTAAGCACCCTGTGTGCTGCTATCAATGACAGTTATCTAACGTTGCCTTCAAGTCATATCGGTATGATCATATTTAAATGATAAGCACAAATGAATGCCACAATATTGTAATTACCAGTGGGAAGCTCAGGATTTTCTTCAAGCCCAGACTGTCAGAGTGGGAGGGCATGTCAATTAAAGCATCATGTTGGTGGCTAATTGATAAGGCTAATAGATAAGTTTCATTGCGCAAGTCTGTTGGTTTCATTAGTCGGTCTCAAGTTGTTTCTGGTGAAGAAGAATAATGATAAAGCTTCAGTCCGTTTCTGAAGTGACAGTCTTGTATCATATATTAACATTTCTTAATATTCTCTGTGGCTAAACAAATGATAAAATACACAGATTAGCATTAGCTACACAGCTAATGCACAACCTTTGCTCTTCACTTTGCTTTCTGTCTTTGTTGGGAAGTGAAAATATGAATCTACACACTTCAACACACATCACATTGTAATTTGGCCTACAGTACAACACATTAGTAGGAACTTCCCAAGAAAACTGTTCTAAACCCCACTAAGCTGCCTATCTACTACATAAGCTTACTGAAATAGAACCTTATAAGTGATTTGAGACACTCTAGATGAGCAGCAACATTAACGTTACAAAACATATGACAATGCAAAATTTGTCTTGTCAGTCACAATAAATTCTGGGATTATTTTCAATGTAAAGTGTATACGTGCAGTGCTACACTGGAATCTGGAATCTCTATGTTTTGGAACAGTGTTTGTTTCCAGAACAAACATGATTTTCAAATGCTTTCTAGGTCAGTGTCATTTTAGGATTATTTATATACTATTTATTTATATTTTTGAATTAGCTTTTATTTTAAATTTTCATTTTAGCTCAAATTTTAGTAATTTTGTTATGTGACTGTCATTTGTATCAGTTAAAAAAAAAAAAAAAAAAAAAAAAAAAAATTTAATTTTAGCTTTATTTTTAGTAATATTAGTACTTCAACTTATTTTATTTTAGTTAGTTGCCAAGGCAGCATTTATAATTTTCATTTTTTTGTTTACTCAAAGTTTTTTAAGTTTATCATCTAATATTTATTATTTAATTTCAGCTTTATCTCAATTAAAGGATTAGTTCACTTTCAAATGAAAATCGCCCCAAGCTTTACTCGCCCTTAAGTCATCCTATCAGTGTATATGACTTTCTTCTTTCTGATATATATATATATATATATATATATATATATATATATATATATATATATATATATATATATATATATATATATGCAACAGTTCTGTCTGGTTCTCGAATCTGATTGGCTGATAGCCATGCGATATTTCAGTGATAACAGCACTCCTACTGCCTTGTCACCGTTTGTATCACTCCGCTTGAAGTGACCGTCATGGCGGCCGATCAAATCAACCGTAATTTTTACAAATACTACTTCTTGTACCACGAACTGTAGTTTTAATAGTTTTTTTAGGCGAGAATGTAGTTGTTTAGACCTGAAATATGTGACTCATATTTAATAACAGCGCCTATTTTACAATTTGTTTTGACGTTTTCGGAGATGCGATCTCGAGTGCGTCAGCGGCCGTTCAGTGCTTCTGTAACCGCCTAGAACAGCTTCATCTCGGCCAGTGCCTCGGGGATTTGCCGCTGGCTCTTATAGTGGTTAAACACGAGACATAATTCGAGTACATAGAACGGGCAATCTTTGGTCTTATTAATCTATTATTTGTTACAAAGCAAGTCGAATTGTGTTATATTAAATTTGATAATAATAAACGTTAAGTTACATCCTTATATAGCACATTGACTACAACTAGACGGGACATATCAGACTCTTCTCCGCTTCAAATATGTGAAACATTAAACTTTATAAACATGTTTTTATGTTTTTTTGAGTAAAGAAAACGCTTTACAATTTTTTTTTTCCAAACATCAGATCTTTATTTACCTTTGCATTGCACAGAGATGTCCAAACTGTGTGCGCACTTCATTCAGGAGGTGAGGCGGATTAATGAGGCTTGATTGACAGTTTGAGGATCCAATGGAGTTAGGAGGTTTTGTCACAAGCTCTTTAAAATCCTTTTCATTCGTTAAATATTTGCAAAACCCACATACCAGCGTAAATGGTGACCTATTTTGTTTTTATAACTAGTGCTTTATGTTTGACTGAACTGTACAATTGTGCTTATATGTTGTTCAATAAATATTATTTTATATAAATATGTCTATTAAGTAATATGGATTGAGTGAACATTACATTAATACGCCATTAGATGGCTGCAACACTTTACAGGAGAATTAGTCAGTGAGTCACAAGAGACTTTTAAATTGAAAGGAACTTTTGCAAAAGGAAGTTGTTTTAGCGCTGTGGTGTTATGGATGGAAAATTCCCAAAGCTGAAAAAAAGACAAATACAAAGATCGCTTACCTCAGCGGACATTCAAACGGACTTGTATAAAGGATGTAATATTATGGACATCGACTTGATGAATGAATGTAATGCAATATACCAGACACAGGTAATAGCCTACTCTCTCTCTCTCTCTCTCTCTCTCTAATACTGTAGAAAATTCAATGTGTTTCAATGAAGCGACTCAACATTCCTTCGTTACTAGTTCTAAAGTGACGTTTTACAGTTAGTAACGGAGGCTTGGTTCAACTGACAACTTGACTTTTGAAACGTTCCTTCGTTACTAGTTCTGAAGTGACGTTTTAGAATTAGTAACGGATGCTTGGTCCAACTGTCAAATTGAGATTTGAATCCGTGGCACAAAAGAGGGTTTTAAAGACACTCCGTTGTTGTTCTTATTTATTTACACACTCATGCCATTGAACTGTTGTATAAATGCAATATCACACAAGTTATTAAGTAAAATATCCAGTTTCTGCCAGACTGCCTTCCATATTCAAATTACAGAGAGATAAAAAAAAAAAAAAAAAAAAACAGAACTGGCATTGTGTCAGTTAAGTTTTTTCCTCAAGTTGAATATGGAAGGTGTATAATGTAAGCTTTTTAAACTGTGAGAGTTTTACAATTTCTTCGTAAGTAGAATATGGAAGGCGGTCTGGCGAAAGCTAGATATTTTACTTCATAACTTGTTAAATATGTTTTTTTTTTTATTTTATTTTTTTTACACAAATATATCTCCAGTTTTGTTTATTAAAAAGAAGAAAGTCATATACACTTAGGATGGCTTGAGGGTGAGTAAATCTTGGGATAATTTTCCTTTGAAAGTGAACTAATCCTTTAATGAAGCCTTGTTTTGATAGCTTTAATTTTAGTTGACAATAACTGGTTTTGGAACAAAAGTTAACTGTATAATCCACTTGTTATCACACCAAGTTTATGCATTTAAAATCTAAAGTGATAATGATGAAAAACTTTATTTTTTGCTTATCACATCAAATCTGCTGCACAGACACATCAAACAAAGGCAGATGTAACTCGACTGCTGTAATACTGAGCTGACTAAGTCTGGCTTTGCAGTTCAGAGAATAGTCAATATCTGTGTGTCTCCAGCTAAATAACTTTTGTGGGTTGTGTGATCTGTATTTATACTAATTCGTGTTGCAATTTTTATTGCCTTTATTATATAATGTCTCAGTCATGTGTCTTGTTTTAAATAGAAAAACACATATAAATAAAAAAAATAAAAAATAAAAAAAACATGAGAAAAATGCCTCTTGGGCATGTACAAGCTTAACAGCTGAGCATTTTGTTGACAGTAAGACACTCCAGTCATTCCTTTGCCAAAAATCATCCTCCTTCAGCTCTTTCTCTGTGTAATCACAGTTATTGATCGTTGGGAGGTTGAATTAGACTTCTGATGTTCTTGTGTTAAGCCAATTGTTGGGAAATTAGAGGTTATGGAACATATGGAGAAAATATCCAATAACTGAGCTGGCCAGAGTGAAGAAGAGAATGAATTGTATTTGTATTACCATTATTACAAACTAATGAAGTACATAAACTGCATCAGATTAATACAAGCAACCAAATAAACAACAGGGGCAGAATTCCATCTGTAAGATTTTTATTAAGACTATTATTTATTATTGTAATTCTCAACTAGTTTTGCTTCAGGATCCAGATTTTACACTGGCAATCCAATAGTGTATTAAATCAAACCTATGAAATCAAATATTGAGATTATTTTGTAGTTCTAAATACAGAAGTCTGATTGAATGTACAAACCAAATAAACAACAAAACATATATGGGAATCATTTTCATCCTTCCTTTTGAAAGTTGATAGCATTGATTGAATTTAGCATTATAACAGACCTGTGATTAATGTGTAAATAGCTGATTTAAAGTATCACATTAGACTTCAATTATACTGATATCATAAAAAGGAAATTAAATTATTATGAAATAATAAAATCATATTTATGATACACATCTTATGCCTACACTCTCAAAGAAAAAAAAAATGTTTCAGTTAAAATTGTTACAGATCCCTTGTTTCCCTGGACTCCATTTCCCAGAATCCTCCTGTTCTCCTCACCTGCACACACTTCCCTCGTCAGCTCCTCATCATCACAGATCACCTGCACCTGGACTCTATTGTCAGCACTCCCCATATATTGCACTCACTCCCTTCACTCCTCGTCCGTTCTCTGTTTTGTTAAGATGTATGTTTGGTGTTCCCTGCTTTCTGTTGAATAAACATATCATTCGTATTGTGGAAATCCGTATCAGCCTCATCTCTACCAGCATCCGTAACAGAAGAACGGACCTTAAACGACCGGATTTTCCACAAAAAAAAAAATAAAATGGAGACTTCCACCAGCTCCCTGGCTCCTGCTCCTCCAGCGCCTCTCACTCTTCTGACTACCGGCGATCGCCTCATCGGGCTCCTACAGGTGGGTCGTTCGCTGGAGAGGTATGTGGAGGAGTTCGTGGAGCTTGCTTTCTTGTCTGACTGGCCTGATGCTCAGTTGATCTCCTTGTTTTTGGATGGATTGGATGACGACACTATCCGTTTTGATGAACCTGTTTTTTGTTTCTCCTTAAGCGATACTATCAATTTAATTTTGTGGTTGAATGGCTCCAAATTCTTAGTAGAAGAGGTTCAGGATCAGTGTTGTCGTCCGGTCCATCCAGAAACACGGTTGGCCGGGCCAGTCAGTCAACCTCCGGCTTCCTCCGCATACCCCTCCAGCGAACTCCCTGCCTGCCCCAGGCTGAACCCATATTCCGCTACTGGGCCCAGTAAGCGGAGGAGGAGGAAGAAAGCGGCCCCAGTGTCTCCAGAGCCCGCTCCAGTGTCTCCAGAGCCCGCTCCAGTGTCTCCAGAGCCCGCTCCAGTGTCTCCAGAGCCCGCTCCAGTGTCTCCAGAGCCCGCTCCAGTGTCTCCAGAGCCCGCTCCAGTGTCTCCAGAGCCCGCTCCAGTATCTCCAGAGCCCGCTCCAGTATCTCCAGAGCCAGCTCCAGTCCCCACAGAGCCAGCTCCAGTGCCTGTGGGGATTTTAATTGTATTTGAGGGGATGAAATGGCCCTCAACCCCAGTCTCCTCCGAGCCAAGTTCTCCAGTCTCCGCCGCCGAGCAAAGTTCTCCAGTCTCCGCCGCCGAGCAAAGTTCTCCAGTCTCCGCCGCCGAGCAAAGTTCTCCAGTCTCCGCCGCCGAGCAAAGTTCTCCAGTCTCCGCCGCCGAGCAAAGTTCTCCAGTCTCCGCCGCCGAGCAAAGTTCTCCAGTCTCCGCCGCCGAGCAAAGTTCTCCAGTCTCCGCCGCCGAGCAAAGTTCTCCAGTCTCCGCCGCCGAGCAAAGTTCTCCAGTCTCCGCCGCCGAGCAATGTTCTCCCGTCTCCGCCGCCGAGCAAAGCCTCTCCAGTCTCCGCCGCCGAGCAAAGTTCTCCAGTCTCCGCCGCCGAGCAAAGTTCTCCAGTCTCCGCCGCCGAGCAAAGTTCTCCAGTCTCCGCCGCCGAGCAAAGTTCTCCAGTCTCCGCCGCCGAGCAAAGTTCTCCAGTCTCCGCCGCCGAGCAAAGTTCTCCAGTCTCCGCCGCCGAGCAAAGTTCTCCAGTCTCCGCCGCCGAGCAAAGTTCTCCAGCTGCCGCCGCCTACGAGCCCTCAGCTCCAGCCGCCGCCGCCGCGCCAGCCGCTCCAGCCGCCGCCGCCGCGCCAGCCGCTCCAGCCGCCGCCGCCGCGCCAGCCGCTCCAGCCGCCGCCAGCCGCGCCAGCCGCCGCCGCCGCGCCAGCCGCTCCAGCCGCAGCCGCCGCCGCCGAGCCAGCCGCTCCAGCCGCCGCCGCCGAGCCAGCTCCAGCCGCCGCCGCCGAGCCAGCCGCTCCAGCCGCCGCCGCCGAGCCAGCCGCTCCAGCCGCCGCCGCCGAGCCAGCCGCTCCAGCCGCCGCCGCCGAGCCAGCCGCTCCAGCCGCCGTCGCCGAGCCAGCCGCTCCAGCCGCCGCCGCCGAGCCAGCCGCTCCAGCCGCCGCCGCCGAACCAACTGCTCCTATGAACTGTGTTTTTTTGAAACCTCCAGCCCAAAGACTGTTTCCCCTCCCTGCCTCCCTCTCCCGCCTCCGTCCATATGTCTCAGCACTGAACCTTCACCTCAAGCCCCTCGCCCAGATCTCCACCTCGGACCTCTGGGCGATTACCTACACCCCGGCTCCAACCTCCCTCTGCTCCACCGTTACCCATCAGTCCACCAGCGTCACCAGTATCCATCCTGCCTCCACTCACACCTTGTGCACTCGTCAGCCTGCCCTTCCCTCTGGACTACACTCCTCCGTCTCCGCTCCGTCACTCCGTCCCTCAGTTTCAGTTGGCTTCCTCACTCCCCCCGGTGTTCTTTTTGTTGGCTGTCCTACTGCTTCTACTGCGGCCTTCTGGAGTCCCGGCTGCGCTTCGGTCGGCGGAGCCTTCGGTTCCGCCATCACCCGCCAGTCCTTCAGCGACGCCTGGGCTCAACGCCTCGAAGGCTTCGGCTCCTGACCCGCCATGGCTGCCCGCTGCACCTGACCCGCCATGGCTGCCCGCTGCACCTGACCCGCCATGTATGCCCGCTGCATGTCTGCCCGCTGCACCTGACCCGCCATGGCTGCCTTCGGTTCCTGACCCGCCATGGCTGCCTTCGGCTCCTGACCCGCCATGGCTTTTGAGCCCGCCCTGGAGACCTCCACTCCAGTCTACTCATCCCCCTGCTCCGGTTTGAGGTCTCCAGGGCGCCCGCCCCCCTCCCGGTTGTTACATCTACGGCGCGAGGACGCGCCTACCGGGAGGGGGAGGTACTGTTACAGATCCCTTGTTTCCCTGGACTCCATTTCCCAGAATCCTCCTGTTCTCCTCACCTGCACACACTTCCCTCGTCAGCTCCTCATCATCACAGATCACCTGCACCTGGACTCTATTGTCAGCACTCCCCATATATTGCACTCACTCCCTTCACTCCTCGTCCGTTCTCTGTTTTGTTAAGATGTATGTTTGGTGTTCCCTGCTTTCTGTTGAATAAACATATCATTCGTATTGTGGAAATCCGTATCAGCCTCATCTCTACCAGCATCCGTAACAAAAATGAAACTACCCACATATCCCTTTCAAATATTCCACCCTGACTTCCAAGGAAATTTATTAACGGAATACATAAATAATGAAGACTAGCAAAAAAGAGAAAAATACCATTTCCCAGAGTGCATAGTGTCTTGTAAACTTCATCGCCCACATATATGAATGACAGTTTTGATTGGCAGTGGATGTACTAATATTAAATGTTGATTACTGCTGTCTCAGATTGCTGTTTGTATTGTGAATATCAATATCAGCCACTGTGTGCTTAATAAAAATCATATCTGAAATGAAGATGAATGAACAAAGGAAAATATCAAGAGAAGGAAGGCATTTTCTGAAGAAGGATTGTGGAATGATGAAAAAGAACTTAAGACAAAGACTGATTGTGTAACAACATTCCTTGAAGTATTATGTGACAAATTAATGAAAAAAAAAAAAAAAAAAGTTTTACAGTCTACATAACTGAATAAAAGGAGATCAAGGGAGTGAAAGACTGTAAAACAGATGTAAAAATAGAAATTTGATACACTATTGTCTCTGTGGGCTTTATGCACCCAACTGTCTCCTGAGCAGGAAGTTACATTTTTTCTCACTTCCTGTTTTGGAGAGAAACAATTTGTCTGTCTTAGCTCATCTCACCCTCAGCAGGGAAGTTTCATATCATGTCGTTTCAGCCCCCTGAACTCATGTTATTCCTCTCTATGAAATGGATTATGGAAGTTTGCAATCTGATAAAACATACTGCTTAAATAACACTCTTAAATACTAAAATAACACGATATGAAACTCCCATCAAACACTTTCGGTGCAAATTGGGACATGGTTACAGAGCTGATTGCTGGTTATTAGAAAGTTCATACTTTTGAGTACTATATTTAATCATGTCTATACACATTTCCAACTTTTTTAATTGAAATATATTGTTTTTAGAGTAAAATATGTTGTTTTTAGAGTGAAATATGAGCCAGAAATGTTCAGTAACACTTTATATTAAAGGTACAATTTGTGATATTTTTTTCCGCTAGAGGTCGCTAGAAGCCTATTCAAAACAAAGGCGTAGTTTGATGACGCCAAGTTACAGAGCGGAAATTTGGGACATGTGGTCTCCATCTCAATGGACGGTGCAAAAGCATAGGGATTGGAGTCTGGAAGAACTCGTGTTCGTGGATGCGATTATTAACGTTACTGTAGTATGAAGCAGAGCAGGACCGAGTGTTGCGGGAGCTGAACGAGGAGCTGGAGCGATTGATCAACACACGCATCACGAGCAGCGGGACTTTTATTATGACACAGTCGCCGGCGCCGCTTCCGCTTTTCCGGTCAGCTGGGAGCTGAATTTTTACGGGAGCTGTCCTTGTCGACAGAACCAGCGGCAGATGGTAAACAGTAATTATGTTCCATAAATAAGTAACACAATCCACCATAAAACGTGCAAGAAGTAAATAAGGAACTGCTTGAAGCGAGCTAGTGGTTTGCTGGACACTAGACTCTACTTCCGCATTTGTCCACGGCACTGTTGTCATGTGGTTTCTACGTCAGTAAAGGCGGTAACAAAGGTAACTGACGTCATTGACAGGCGACTGCACTGCCCCGTGTCACTGTTTAGAATGGGAATTTTCTCATGATTTACAAGTAGTTGAAAACATTAGAGATATTGTTTGTAATCAGCTGGACAAAATATATAACACTAGCCTAGTGGTTTTTGGATATTTTACAGCAAAAATTTTACATATTGTACATTTAATGTCTTTTAACTGGTTGCTTACTGGCATGCATATTATTAGAATATTGGCTATTTATTAGTACTTATAAATCACATATTAATGCCTTATTCTGCATATACCTAAACTTAACAACTATCTTACTAACTATTAATAAGCAGTAACTTAGGAGTTTATTGAGGGAGTTAATAATTTATACTGTATGTGTTCCCTATACGAAAGGGTTACCAAATGTTCTTATAGAGATTCGCCCACTCCATAGGATGGATAGTATTCAATAGGGCATCGACATTGCTTGAGGGTCAGAAGTTCACTGGGGATTGTTCAATGTGTCATTATTAAACCAGTTAAGATGCCATGTTAAAGTCCCAAACAGAAAACACTTGAGTCACCACACAAGATGTCTACGCCCCAGGTGTTGCACATACACAACACTAACGTTTATCCACACACAGACAATAAGACATGCCAACATTGTGAGTGTGCAGCAAATATCCTCTGCCCTATCACTTCAGGGCATCACAAGCAATAATAACAATCTCATATCTTTCAAAATGATCCAACACATACACAAAGAATACACACACACATATGTGTGGGGGTCAGAGGTTAAGGTTTGGAGGAAAAAAAAAATGGGATGTTTTAGCTGTAATGGAAAAGTGGAATGGATATATTTGATACAACGTGTGATCAGTTTTTTTTTTTTTTTTTCTCCCTTAGGTCATGTTCACAAAGCTCTCCTCTCAGTGGTTTTTATACAGTAAATGCCATTTCATTGTCTAATTCCCTCAGAGAAAAAGATAGAGAGAGAGAGAGAGAGAGAGAGAAGGAGTAAATGAGATGGACATATAAGGCCTGAAACATACTCTATGCTAGTACGCAAACACAAAATGCAAGTACCGTCGTACACACTTTTGTATCTGTTGTAGTATTACTGTAGTAGTAACAAACCTCCACTACTGAAGGGGGCAAAAGATTGACATTGACTATAAACTTCATTTTAAAGCTAATACAATTTTTTAATATGCAGAAGCAACTATAATTATGCAGTTCATATGATACTTTGAATGAAAAATGTCTCTCGCACTTTCAAAACAGCTCTATTTGCAACTGGCCCAACACTGCAAAATTGTCTCAACCAAGGGCGTGAGTTTCGGGATTTTTATTTATTTATTTTTTTTAATTTTTGCTTGACCAATGGCAGATAGGTGAGTGTTTGTTATCATTAAGGGGGTTTCAGAAAATCTGCTTCATTCATTTGTATATGTGTTCTTGCATTACTGGGGCGGTAACAATCCTCCAATACTCATGAAGAGAGATAGAGTGAGTAAATAAGATGGACGCCTGAAAGACATTATGCTAGTACACAAACACAAAATGAAGTAGCATTGTACAAACTTTTGTATGTGTTCTATGTGTATTAGTGTGATCGTAACAAACTTCCAGTACTCAAGGGGGCGATGGAGTTCCCTTTAGATGTCAATGGCATTTTAAAATGATACAAGTGTGTAAAATTTGTTTTGTTAAGCATGCCCTTGCATAGATTTGTTTTTTCCTCATTAAATCCAAAGATGTTCATCAGCAGCTGTGTTTTGAGTAGAAGAACAATTTTAGAATTAGAATTAGATTTTATGATACTTTATTCAACATCAACAACAACATCTCATTCCACGCGTCATACGTCAATACACAATCTCTACACTCTAAAAAATGCTGGGTTAAAAACAACCCAAGTTGGGTTGAAAATGGACAAACCCAGTGATTGGGTTGTTTTAACCCAACGGTTGGGTTAAATGTTTGCCCAACCTGCTGGGTAGTTTTATTTAAACCAACTATTATTTAAAATTGCTATATGGCTAGCTTAAAATGAACCCAAAATAGTTGGGAAATTAAAAACCAGATGCAATTAGAGACAACAATAATAGACAAAAGGTGAATGTTTATTAATAAGCTTTAATATTTAATTAATATAAATTTAATAGTTTAATATTTTATTAATATACATTTATTAATAAGCAATTTAATAAATGTTTATTGTTTAATAATTATTCACTGAACATTAATAAATGTTCATTTCTAACATACTTTGGGTTAATTTTAATTAAGCAATACAGTAATTTTTAAACAATAGTTGAGTTAAATAAAACTACCCAGCAGGTTGGGCAAACATTTAACCCTACCACTGGGTTAAAACAACACAATTGCTGGGTTTGTTCATTTTCAACCCAACTTGGGTTGATTTTAACCCAGCATTTTTTAGAGTGTACGTCATTGCACAAGTGTAGTTTTCAATCCGATCAAATGTTTACATGTCCTCTCGATCGGATTAGAAAAGGTTTAAACCATCCCTTTCAATCCGAATGAAATTAATCGGATTTTGCCAATTCATCTTGATTGACGTGGTTACATATGATTTATTTATTCTGACTGTGCTACTAATCCAATGACAGACGGATTATTAGGGTCCATGTAAACGCAACTACTGATTGTATAGCAACAGCAGGGACACGTTTGTGTGCATTTTGTTTTGTGATTTCACCGAACGAAAATAGAGTCTCCGCAACAGTGCTAAGTGATAGATTGAAGCACCTTCTGTTGCTTTCTGCCATTAATAACAGTGGAAACGAAAACTCATCATGATTTCAAAAACAATACATTCCAGCATCAGATCACCTCTTTTTTAACACAAACAAATTGCTAATCAGCTGGAGATGCTTCCTTTGTATAAGATAAATCTGTGCTGCGAGATGTTTCAAAAAGTGGTGGGGACAATAATGACCCTGGCAAAATTACGCCTAACACCGTAAACCCTAACACACAAAATACTTAATTGGTTTAAGTAGGACAAACTTAAATTTAACAAATTAGTTCAGTTAAATTAACTGTTATGAGTATTCAGAACTTTTTTTTCCTTTGGAGTTCACAGCACTTGAACATATTCAAGTAAACTGAACTGTTTCATTGTTTTGAATTGTATGAACTCATTTATTTTAATTTAGATTAACTTAAGTTTAAATTAAACAGTGCTGGGATATTTTGTTTCTCACCATGCTTTGCCCATGGCACTCGAAAGGGAGAGTAAATTCTAAAATTATGTTATTTATTTATATTTTTTGTGCAAGATTAATGGTAATGGAGATTTAGTAGTGATTAATGTTTTGTTATGCTAATTTAGAAGAGTTTCTGTTAATGTGGGTTTTTGGAGAGTTACCATCATGGTGACAAGTGGTGCATGAGGCTTGGTTTGAGAGCAGGTAAGTTACATGTTTTAAGTTGCTGTACTCATTCAGTAAATGCTATGCCATGTTATTGTTAACATGTTAGCAAATTAGCAAGTTGGCATTTTCTGAATTAGTTTGTTCTAGCTAGCAAAATATGTAAGTTGAGATAACCTGATTGTAACGATCACCGTCTGTTCCTGTCACTCCCCGGACTACGCTTCCCACAATTCTCTCTGTCAGTCACATGTTCACTCCACACCAATCACCTGTCGCCACATACAGCCATGCACACACTCCTCACTAATCACCACACCCAGCTGCAGCTTGTTAACAGGACTATAAAGGACTTTCACTCACACCACCTCACCGCGAAGTCTTGTTTTCACTCGTGTTACAATTCTGAGCATTACCTTGTATCCTGTTTGTCCATCTGTGATTGATCTTGCCTGATTCCTGTTTTACGACCCATTGCTGCCTGCCTTGATCCTTGCCTGTACCCTGACTACGACTCTGCCTGTTCCTTATTGCTCCTGTTTGTTCCTGTTTGACCCTGCCTGTACGACCACGCTCACTTCTAATAAAACGCTGCATTTGGATCCCCTGCCTGAGTCTCCCATTCGTAACACTGATAATTTTAAGTTAAATGTTTAAATTAGTGTACTCAAATATTTCAAGTTTTTTAAGTTAAGAAACTCAAAGTTTAGGTAAGTTTTTTTTATTTTGTACTCATAAAAATTAAATTACTTAAACTTTGAGTTTCTTAACTTAAAAAAATTCTCATTCAACTGTTTTTGAGTTCTGAACGTTTACAGTGAAGTAATAAAGTTAATTCACCCTTAAATGCATACCTCGGGTCTTTAGTGACCCGGGACGTCATTCACTACCCTCCTCCTCGTTCATTTTTAAAAGTTAGACATCAACCTTCTTGGTATTCCTCAACCAATTCATTATAAAGAATATAACAAGAAAAAAAAAATCATAAAATTATTAAAGAATGCCTATTTTTGTATTCATTTTTTGTAAAAATTGTATAGGGTCGCTAACGACCCAAGGTGTGTATGAGTGTACATATATTTTTTTCTGTACAACAATAATTAAATCTTAGATGACGGAATAAGTGGAATTCACCTTTATTCCACAAGGTGGCAATATCTGATACACAATGCTGAAGTGATGACTCATTCAGACAGAAAACAAAAGAATAAGAAAAAAATGAAATGGCTCAGCGATTTACAGCAGAGCAAGTACTAAATGCAATCAACATGACTGTAACTGTTACTGGATAGATCTGGTGAAGCTGTTAGTGATTGAAATATTGATTTTGAAGATGTTGAAAATTATAGTTTTGAGAATACATTTGAGATCGCGAATGGGCTCCTATTCGTGACCTCAAACATAAAACTAGCCCATTATTTGCTAAATTTACTGGGAAATGAGCTCTGACGAGGACAGTGGTGATGGCATAAAACATGTGCTTAAACGGAGCCCTTTCAAGCTCCAAAAGGTAACAAAATATGCTTTATTTTGTTCTTCTGTAATTGTTACTTTAATATCAGAGGAGTTTTATATTATTGCGACAGGTAGAGATCCATCAGTGTTAGATATATATATCCGGGTCGATAAAGACCCGAATATGTAAGAATGATTGGCAAAAACAGTCATGCATTTAAGGGTTAACTAAATTTTTTTATTTAAATTGCTATCAAAATGTATGAGTTAGCTAACTTAATACTTCAAGTTAAGATGCTTAGATGCTTGCAATTAACAAGCATAAGTACTACAAACTTAAAAATGGATACTTTTACTTAAAATTGGGAACATCATAACTCAAGTTAGCCCAACTTATTCGGGATTACAGTGTATGCATTTGTAAGATAATTGTGTTGAGGAGTGTTTTATCCCGGAGGAGTGTTTTATCCCGGACGAGCCCCCATATTTGTCACGACCGGCTCAAAATCCGTGACAAATAAGAGGAGGACTAGTAGGTTGGTAAGGGTGAAAAAGAGTGTTTATTAACATAAGTATTAACATAAATATATAAAAAAGAAAATTACTCACAAAAATAACCCCAATTTCTGTCTGACACATGATGTGAAAATATCAGACAGAACCAAATACAAAGTAACAACAAAAGGCAAAATAAATAAACCTGAATAAAAACCAAACAAGCTAAATGGAAGCAAATAATTCACAACACCTTCATGATACAAGCCTGCTCACACGCTTCCTTTAAATAAAGGACAAAACAGGTGCCATTCATTTTCAATTAGCTCAAACAGTTAACGTTAGGTACAGATTCTCACGATGAGTCTCCCAGCCACACCCACCGGTCGACACAGCAGGAGTAACGGGAGATGCATCACATCGTAAAGATAATTTTTTACAGTCACATTATATGTAAGAACACCCATTATCTGTGGTAAAATCACTGTAACACACCACTTTGAGTACTTTGTTGCTTTAATCAACATGAATAATATTGATTTTTTAGCTTTTATTCACAACCATTTCAATCTGTTACAATTACCCTTGAATGTTGCAAATTAAACAATTACTTCAAATTAAATAAATGTGCTAATGGTGTTAAAAACAATGAATACCATTAAACATGTAATTAATTGCACATGGTAACAGGCTTTCTTCATGGATAACACAAACTGGACAAAAACTAGAAACATTTGCATTTGCATACGTTTCAGGCCTAAGGAAGACTAAACCGATTGGGTAGAGTGAGAGAAAGACATAAAACACTCTTTAAGCTTATATAAGTTCAAGCTGAGGCCAGACAAGAGACAGAAGGTGGGAGGAGGGGGGTGCTGAGGGGGAAAAAAGACAAGAAAAATCGAGGGGGGACCGAGAGGGGTAGAATAACTGTGAGTACATTCAGTTACACATTTTTCAGTTCAATAAAATGACCATAATAATGATGTGTGAGAACTAAGCCAAAACACACACACTGATGTAAGTGGTCATCTGTTTCTCATTACAGCGTGGAATCCTTCCCATCGTCTTTTCTGAGATTGTGAGCATTTGGAACAGTTCCTGTTCGGCACACACACACACATACAGAGAGAGAGAGAGAGAGAGAGAGAGAGTCATGTTTTGAAGTATTTGGTGGTGTGTTTTAGGTTACTATGACTTGATTTAAGTACCTCTATAAATGTAGAATTTCTCTGTGAGAGTGTTTTGTTTAAACCGTGTGTTAGTCATCATCCATTCTCTATGCATTGCTCTCTCTCAGTCTTTCCCTCTCATTTTATAACACTATATAAGAGCAGAATGACAGTAGAGAAGATGTTCTGAGCATAGAAAGGCTAGCACAAGAGTTCAAGGTTCAAATGAAAAAAGTTTGAGCAGCCTTTGGCATGTGAGCAAGGTTGACTTACTCCCACACACACTCCTATCCACCCATTTACATTACAATCTAAATGACTGCATACCATAGACTTGTATTGTTTTTATTTAAAGCTAATTATAATTATTTCAGATGAATCCTAATTCAAATCCTACAACTGTACCCCTAAAGCATTTTGCATTTAATTGTACACTACCATTCAAAAGTTTGAGGCCGGTAAGATTTTTAAAATGTTTTTGAAAAAAAAGTATCTTATGCTCATCAAGGCTGCATTTAAAGGTACAATATGTAAAATTTTTGCAGTAAAATATCCAAAAACCACTAGGCTAGTGTTATATATTTTGTCCAGCTGATTACAAACAATATCTCTAATGTTTTCAACTACTTGTAAATCATGAGAAAATTCCCATTCTAAACAGTGACACGGGGCAGTGCAGTCGCCTGTCAATGACGTCAGTTACCTTTGTTACCGCCTTTACTGACGTAGAAACCACATGACAACAGTGCCGTGGACAAATGCGGAAGTAGTGTCTAGCGTCCAGCAAACCACTAGCTCGCTTCAAGCAGTTCCTTATTTACTTCTTGCACGTTTTATGGTGGATTGTGTTACTTATTTATGGAACATAATTACTGTTTACCATCTGCCGCTGGTTCTGTCGACAAGGACAGCTCCCATAAACTCATGACCGGAAAAGCGGAAGCGGGGCCGGCGACTGTGTCATAATAAAAGTCCCGCTGCTCGTGAGGCGTGTGTTGATCAATCGCTCCAGATCCTCGTTCAGCTCCCGCAACACTCGGTCCTGCTCTGCTTCATACTACAGTAACGTTAATAATCGCATCCATGAACATGAGTTCTTCCAGACTCCAATCCCTATTCTTTTGCACCGTCCGTTGAGATGGAGACCACATGTCCCAAATTTCCGATCTAAAACTTGGCGTCATCAAACTACGCCTTTGTTTTGAATAGGCTTCTAGCGACCTCTAGCGGAAAAAAAATCACAAATTGTACCTTTAAAATACAGTAAACACAGTAAGATTGTGAAATATTATTCCAATTTAATATAACATATTTGAATATATTTTTAATATATTATTTTTGAATATATTATACTCCACTCTTCAGTATCACATGATCCTTTACAAATCATTTTAATATGTTGATTTGCTGCTAAAAACAGTTGTGATACTTAAAGGGGAATGTATGCTATTTCATACATTCTGACTTATTTACACTGTTGAAGAGTTGGATTCTCATGCTAAACATGGCCAAAGTTTCAAAACATGAGTTGGACGTATGACGGAGTATTTAAATGACTACTTCCAGTTTCGGTACAGGTTTCGGAGAGATTTGTTCTAGTATGGCCCTTTATCATGTAATAAAAGGCCGGAATTCCTTGTATAGGCACTTCTCCCTGATAAGCGTGCGCACACACATCACCCAGAGCAAGAGCAAGAGCAAGAACATGCCCATAAACATAATCGCTTGGGATCCCAATTCAGAAGCTGCACCCTTTGAAGGCTCTCATTTAAGAAAAATAAGCATTAGATTGCAACGTAAGAAAGAAATTACATGATTTTTTACACCTCACAATGAATATCAGTCAATTTTATTATGGTTACTTTTCTTAAATATTAGCTCCTGTCAGCGAAGAAGTGTGTTTTTGTTTTTTCCGGGGCAGCAACGGAGTTGTGCACATATGTTTGTTTGTTCCTGGGATTTCGGTGATGAATGCTTTCGTAACAAGTCCCAGTTCGGCACTGGATTTGCAGATCGTGGGTGGTGAGTAAAGCTGTATCAGATGTCTGTGTTTTGTTGGCAATCGGCGCGCAAGTGCGTAAAATGTTAACAATACAAATGCTTTTGTTCCCTTTGTATTTATAATTATGTTGCATCAAGCATGCGGTCTCTACACAGAAGCTGTGCATGCCCATGTCTCTTTAGCTCCGCCCACACACTGACGGCAGACACGCCTCCAGGATCTCAGAATTTTCCGGAAAGACTCGGTTTAGCGTATATCTATCTTTTACAAATATGACAAAACTAAAGACTTTTCGGAGATATGAAGGATGCATTGTTACTCTCTATGTACTCAAGATTAACATGAGATTGGCGGAAACTGTGTGAGATACCCCTCCTTTAAATTTTTTGTGAAATTTGTGATTCTTTTTTTTTTTTTTTTTTTTTTTCGGGATATTTGAAAGTTCAGTTCTTCAACTGAGAAGAATAAAAACCAAATGATTGTGGATTTCTTGTTGTCGTCATAGCTGGATAGGACATAAAACTGATATTTCTGATTCATTCTAAATTCTGACTGCATGAACAACGTTTGAAGCACCTGTGAAATGCACAATTAAATAATTAATAATCATTCATTCTGATAAATTGTTGTTGCATCCCAGCCTGTTTAGGACCAGTGTTGGGGAAAATTACTTTTAAAAGTAATGCATTGCAATATTGCGTTACTCCCTAAAAAAAAAAGTAATTAATTACATTACTTAGATACTTTTTATGAAAAGTAATGCATTACAATACTTTTGCGTTACCTTTTCTCACCTTGCTTGCTTGTTTGTTGTTTAATAACAACAACAAAAGTTTTTTTTTTTTTTTTTTTTTGGCAAATGTTAAGGCCCTTTCACACCAAAAGTGAAATGAAAAAGCCTCAGACTGAAGGAAATGCATATTTATGCCTCAACTGTAGAGGGCGCAGCTCAAACAAATCTTTCAGCTGTGCTGCCATTCTGGATTAAAGAAGAATAAGATACTGGAGAAGGAAGTTCAACAATCTTATTTCTATATCTAATCTTTAGTCAGTCAATAAATATTAAAAAAGTAACTTGTGTTATTTATTTGAAAAAGTAACTTAGACATTTTGCTGTAAATTGAAAAAGTAATGCATTACTTTTCTAGTTACTTGAAAAAGTAATCTGATTATGTAACTAAGTTATTTGTAATGCGTTACACTGTTTAAGACACAGTGTTATGTTATTTCAAATACATCTAGCATGTCATAAACTTAACGTCTAGATTCAAGAAGGATAAAAAACAAGATTTTAAAGTGTATGTTTTATAAATGGTACTCAGAGTCCACTGAGCTGCCAGTTCAGCTATTATAACAACTTAATGTGGCGTCCTATTTCAGGAGATAAGAGGAAGAGAAAGAGAGAGAGAGAGGTCAGTGCTCTGTGTGGTTTTGTTTAGAGTTGGGTTTTGGAATTGGAATCATGTTCCGTCATGTTCCCTTTAGGAAGGATTAGGAGTGAGATTGAGGTTACGGTAAACTTCACCCTAACCCCATCTCTCTCATTCTTACCTCACACACACATACACACGGCTGTCTCACAGGAATCCTATTAAGGATATGTTTACCTGTGGAGCTGGTGCTAGTGGAAGGTGCTATGATACATATCTTCACATTCTAATGACAGACTTCCACAATCACTGATCTGATCCAACACACACACACACACACACACACACACACACACACACACACACACACACACACACACACACACACACACACACACACACACACACACACAGAGGTTTGTTATGCTATCTTAGTGAGGCCATTCTATAGGCGTAACGGTTTACTGTACAAACTGTACATTTTATCCCCTTACACTACCTACTCCTAAACCTACCCATCAAAGAAAACATTCTGCATTTTTACATTTTTCATAAAACATTGTTAAGTATGTTTTTAAATCTATTTTAAATATGAGGACTCATAAAATGTCCTTATATTTCATGTGTATGTCGTAATACCAGTGTAATACCCATGTCATTATACAAATTTGTGTCCTCATAAATCACAAAAATGTGCACACACACACACACACACACACACACACACACACACACACACCTACACACACACACACACACACGACCAGTCACTCGCCACTCATAAAACTTTGATCTAAAACTTAGCTGGAGGAAACCTCACACCAGATCTCTAGAGAAATATCCTGCTAACCAAAACAAAGCACGAAACATCACGATAGAAAGAAACAACACGAGGCAAACCCCAAATCAATCTCAACAAAATTGTACAGGGCCAAATAGGCACATCAGCATCTGTAGTGAAGGCATTTGTAATGCTAGTTATGTGTTCCTATACCAAATGCATGTCGTCAAAATGGTGCATGATATGGAAAGCAGCATCACATTTCAAGTATCCATTTTCCATTTTGAATAAAATATATGGGTCTCCTATTCAAACCTCCTATAACAAGGAGGCTAAAGACCGCAGCCTCTAGTGTCAGTGGCTAAAGCGCCTCTTGAGATCAGGGGAGTGAGGTTTACATACACAGCTCTTACTGGCTTACGTTCATTACACATGCTTTCAATTTACTTAAGTATAAAAATCAAACGTCAGGGTTGTACAATTGCCCTGATATTATAAGGAAAAACACAATTTGCATTAGAAGAAATCTTTGAAAATAAACCCTTTTTTTTTTTTACTAAGTAGTTTTGCAGAATATTGTATTTATTATTTCCTTAAGCCATTAAGCATCTTATATATATATATGTGAAATCTGTCATGTGGTGCAAAACAAAAAACAAAACAAAAACCAGAAATAATACACCCCCCGAAAACATCTAGTTTGTAAAATATCACAATGTTATTATAATATAATTCATTTGTAAATAAATAAGTACCATAAGTAAGTACTATAATTGCAAAACACCAGACAGTAGAAATACACTGGTCAAAAGTACTTATTTTTTGAGTGCATGTCGCTGAATCATTCTGTTGTATATTACAATTTTGTGATTAGCTGACGTTTTGTGATATTTATGACTATTTATGACATTTGTGTTTCCTCCTGGCATTATCTAAAAGTTTTCCTGTTAGAACCGCATCCATCAGATGTTTTTAATTTAGAATGCATGTGTTGGTCTTGAATAAAAGAGTCTGCTAAATGCATAAATGCAGATGTAAATAGTCTTTGTTTGTTATGTTAGATTGTTATATGACCTTTCTAGACTGTACGCCTGTTTGGTTGCATTTTATTTTCTAAACATACACACAAACTGGCATAAGTGGTTTACGGGGAATCTTAATGGTTTGTATACTGTACAAACTGTATATTCTTTACACTATTTAACCTTCCCTTTACATAAAGAAAAAGAAAAAAACAAACACTCTTTAGTATGTTTTTTAAGGCCATTTGGTTTACAAGGACACATGACGTGTTTATATTGTAATACCCATGTCATTATACCCATTTGTGTCCTCATAAACCATCTATACAAGAACACACAAGCACACACACATATAAAATATCTTAATGCATCCAGTATTTTCAGAAAACATGAAGACGTCACATCATCACAGATGATTAAGCATGCTGACAGTTTAATTGCTGATTTTTAGGAGGGCTGAGATAAAAGAAAGGGGTCTGGCACTGCAGTCCACATGTGGAAATCAGCTTCAGATTCTCCTCTCGGCTAATGGACTTTATAAAAGCTCTGATTTTTCAACTAACCTCTCTCTGTGTCTCTCATTGCTTAGAGTGTGCTGTTGGCCAGGTGAGCACACTTCTGCGCACTGCACTTCAGACGTGCTTTACACTGATGAACAAAGTGAGGGCTGTGAGTCACACACGCTTTCAGCTTGTTAACACACAGGCATACACACTGTATTTCACCTCTCACAAAGAGCTACCACATAACTGCTCTTATTGTCTATCTCACTTCTATTCTCAAATCTGTCTCACCTCGTCATCTCTGTCTGAAAACTAGAATTCTGTACATGTACAGTAAATGTGATGTTGGTAAAGATGATGTATGCAAGTATTCAATGTTCAATCAATTTCTTTCAATCCCTTTAATGTGCAGAGAGGACTAACTAAGTAATCCATTAGTGTGTAACATTACAAAATGGCCACCAGACAGGTGTGTATTCTTGAGAAGTTTTTGTTTCCAAACACCAACATCTCACAGGAAAACATCCAGATCATGTCACTATAAAAAGTATGAAAATGATATAGAATAAACAATAACATCTAATTTAAAGGATTAGTTCACTTTAAAATGAAAAGCTTTACTTACCCTCAAGCCATCCTAGGTGTATATGACTTTCTTCTTTCTGATGAACACAATCTGAGGTATATTAATATATATCCTGACACATCCAAGTGCCTCCATCCAAAGCAATACGTACTCCCATAGAAAACCATTGAAAACGCTTAACGTCGCTTAATGTAACCTACGAAGTGATATTAAAAGATCAAATTTTGCACAAACAAAGTTTTCTGTATAGTATGCTGTATTAGTATAGTGCCACGTTAAGTGTTTTCTTTATGGGAGGAAAATGCTTAATGTGTAATTAAATGTGTTGCGTTCATATTCTGGGCTCATCTGCTTTTCTGTACATAGTATGTTTTTTTAGTAAGGAGTTTACTAAGTTTGATTTGTTAATAACACAGTCTTAGAAAATTAAGCCATGTTAAGCTTTTTCATGTTACATGTTTTAGAATGTTTCAGGCATTCTGAAGCGAAGCGATGCATTTGTGTAAGAAAAATATCCATATTTAAGTTATAAAGTAAAATATCTAGCTTCCATCCGACCGCCTTCCATATTCAACTTACGAAGAAAGTAAATGACGTTGTGTCAGTTACACTTTTTTGTAAGTTGATTGTGGAAGGCATAGGACGTAGCATAAGCTTTTTGAAGTGCGAGAGGCGTTACACTTTCTTCATAAGTTGAATATGGAAGGCAGTCTGGCGGAAGCTTGATATTTTATGTATATATATACATATATATACTGTTAGCCCGGATAAGTTGAATTTACTTAAAAAATTTGAGGAAACTGGTTGCCCTAAAAAATTAAGTAATGATTAAGTAATGTGAACTTAATAATTCGAGTTCATTTAACTTAAAATGTTTTGTAATATTAATTACTTTGTAGTTATTGCAACTAGTATATTTAAGTTCAATGTACTAAGCAAGTTAACTTGCCACCAATCAAAATTCATCCATGGCTCCCATCATGCATTGCTGCATGAATAAATTATGAGCTGAATTGTCTTAGTAATTTTCTTTATTCTCACTATTTAAATTTTGCTGTTTTTCTGTGACTTTTTAGTAGCTTGTTTTCTAATGTTCAGAGTTGATCTGTTTATCAGAACATGTTGCTTGTCACCGTCGTTGAGATTCACAGGCTGATTCTTGATGTCTGTGTGTGCCTAATTATATATATATATATATATATATATATATATATATATATATATATTTATATATATATTTTTTTTTTTTTTTTTTTTTTTTTTGGTGATAAGGACAACTTTAAAAAATATATATATATATTGTAGAAGTTGATCCTCCGCTGTAGAATCACAGTGCTGCTGTAATCAATAATGTAAATCCAACTCAGAGATTGGGCTCTAAATGAGTTCAGTGATTCAGATCAAATAATGATTATGTGAAAACATAACCACCACCACCTGATCATCTTTTAACTTTGCTTGTCTGGTTGGTTTTAATGCAGTTAAAACTGCCCAAACAAAATCTAATATTAAAAAAGTTAAGGGTCAAGAGCTCAACTAAAACAAACCCTGACCCTCAATGATGGTAAATTAAAAATTGTGATTTTCTCCTTTGGTGAAAAACTAAAAAAAGGTAAATGTTAGGAAAAAATATCTGTAGATCAGCCAAAACAAATGTTCCAACTGCTCATCAACAGCTCCTTGAATTAATACACAAAATGGCGTCATTACCTGCCGCAAACCAGTGTGAAGGAGGCGTGGCCAGGACAAAAATTTCATAATTTAAGTGCATTTAACTTACATTTATTAACACATTTAAATACACCCACAAATTAGTAGAATTTACTTATATTTTATAAGTAATGCAACCAAACTTAAATATATTAAGTATATTGTAATTATATTTTTAAGTAAATATAAAATCCGGGCTAAGAGTGTGTATATATATATATATATATATATATATATATATATATATATATATATATATATATATATATAATAATGGAACGTGTTAAATATGGAAATTGTTCTTACATAAACACATTGCTTCACTTCAGAAGGCCTTTATTAACCCTCCGGAGCCATGTGGAGTACATTTATGATGGGTGGATGCACTTTCTTGAATTTCATACTCGTTGGTCCCGTTCTCTTCCATTATGAATCTCCAATGCGTCAGGATATTTATTATTATACCTCAGATTGTGTTTTTATTTTAAAAATGAGTGATTTATAATTATAATTAGATCTTTCTTGCATTTTTTTTTTTTTTTTTTATCAAAATAACATTAATTAAGAATGCATAATGACCAAATGAAAGGTATTGCAGCTTGCAAAACTGCATAAATAAATAAATGTTATTTATTTTTCTTAAATCTTATTTTTCTCTACTGATTTTCAGGTGAAAAAAAAAAAACTTTTCTTTCAGTTTTTGACATATTTACCAAAACATTATATTAAACACAGCTGTGCCACATGTGACACTCTCAACACATTTTCCAAGCCACAGCTCAAATTTTATGTATTTTACTATGCTTTTTCGTTGCACTTATCCTAAATAATGTGCACATTTGGTTAAAAATAATGTATTTACCACATTTCTGCTGTTCAAATGTTCCAGTCAATAAATTCCACTCATTTAACTGTTCATTTCATTTTCATTCACTGTCATTTTAATGTGGTCTTTTTTACTGGCATACTTTTTTATTTTTATTTTATTGGCAGTTTATTTTCACATATTGTTCTCACAACTGTGTGCTCCAATCTATAATCAGCAAAAACTCTTCCCACAAAGCAATAAACCATGTATAATGCCCCCTAGCTGCCAGAGGAAAAAACTTTATCATCAAGTAGAGTTAAAGCTGAAGGGTAAAGCCCAACTAGTTTTACCAAACGATATTGGAAAAATAATGAGCAGAGCACGGAGCACGGCCTCCGTCTGCCATTGGTTGGACAAACTGATAGGCCCACCCCAAACTCACACCATAAGTCACTGTTGCTGTCAGGCAGGTGGGATTGTGAAAGCAAACATCAAAAAGAGCTTTGAAAGTGTCACAGAGCTACAGTTTTTGAGTGGTTTACTTATGCTAGGCATACCACGCTAAGACAAAATAAAGATTTTAACATCCAAAAAATTACACAATTCACCTTTAAAGAGCACCGACTGCAATGAAACCACAATAGCACCAATTAAAAAAAAAAAAAAAAAAAAAAAAATTATATTTCTGCAGAAAAACAGATCATGTGTAATTTTTTCCCGATCCAAGTAACCTTTAAGTAAAGCAGCCTGCTGTTGTTTGCTTCGAGAGAGGAGATAGGTAACCTTTTCTGATATCCTAATCTGATATTTGAGGATGGATGAACGTAATACTTTGTCTACTACAAATAAAGTTCACGCTCCTTCCTTTGAGAATATCCTACTGATAAAATGACAGCAGTCGCTCTATAATGCTCACACACACACACACACACACACATTTCTGTACAAAAGCAACACGCTTAGGTGTGAAGATTCGACTTATGAAGACGATGAGGCGTGGAAGCATTAATGTCTGTGTGTGTGTGTGTGTGTGTGTGTTGCTGTAGGCAGCGTGTATGAGGCTCAGCTGGTGAGATGCTGACAGGAGCAGCGCAGGCAAGAAGAGGGTGACCCAGAAAGCAGAAAAAAGAGGTAGAAAGACAGAGTGATATTTTTAGATACCAGGATAATGATGAGAATTCTTCTGAGAGAATGAGAATGATAGAGACCCTTGTACTCTTCCAACCTATCACCCTATTGTAATATTCCTACCTTACAGGTGTTTTCCAAATTTTCATTCATATTTTCTTTGATCAACTAGTCAATAGGGCTGTTCAGTCAAGCTGGCTAATTTGCAATTAGCTAGGCTAACAATTTGCAAGTAAAAACAGGTTAACATTCCTTGAAGGCTTTGTTTCGTTATACAACATAATACTGTTGTACATCTAATGTTTCTACAAATAAACTACAAGTATGTGAATTAATGGTGCGTTCACGTCCTGCCGTAATTGCCGTAGGCTTGAGATAACAACACGTGACATTCTTTTCGGAACTGTTCTTGGCCATGGACTGGGATATTGCCTTTCTATGGTGACGCTATCAACGGCTAAATGAATCTGCAATGGACAGGTAGTACAACGGTCACATGGTACAAGTAGGAGCTCTCAGAAAAGTTCCATCTTAAAAGCTGTAATTACGGTTATTTCAACAGCGGGAACGCACCTTAAAGCACAAATCAACTTTTGAAATTAAGGTTTAAAGTATGCAGTCATATGTTATCTGTAACTGTCCCTTATTTTACTTCCTGTCCTAAGTGCCATGTTGCAGTCCTTTGTAGTTTTTTTATTTCCCTTGATTGCCCTCCTCAAGTGTGTCTTGTTAACTCATTATCTTTTTAAGCTTGTTTACCCCTGGGTATATAAAGCTCTTGTGTTTCTCTTGTTGCTTTGACAGTTGTTGAATGTAATGGTTGCCGTCCTCCTCGTGGTTTTGTTCCTTTGGTCATTGCGTTCTGTTTACTTTGATACTTTATTAAAAGTAAATAAATAAATAAAATAACCTGCATTTAATTTCTTGCCACTGCTTTCTCCTGCTCTCGCACACTACAGAACAACGGACCAACATAATGGATCTTGCAGGGGTTCATTTTCTCCTTCTTCACTATGGTGAGCCCTCGAGGACCACACCTGTAAGTTGATGGACTTAGCATACCACAAGCATTTTCTGGACAGTTAGACTTAACAATGGACTTAATGAACCATTACGCACACTACTAGCTTCGGCGGTTGCAGAGCTTCAGCTGCCATGGACACCATTGGCCACTTCCATACCGGCCACTTCCATACCAACCACTGGATCTGTCTTGGGGAGACAAGAATTGAATCCAGCATGGTGGATCCACTGCTGATGTTGGTGCAAGCAGCCAGCATCCCAAGCTCAGCACTCCCAAGCCCAGCGGCATCACCACCGTCAAGCCCGGTGGCCTCAGTGCTCCCTAGCCTGGTGATCTCAAGTCCAGTGGTCCACTGTCATGGTGGTCTCCTGCTCCTCCAGTACCGCCATGGAGGTCTCCTGCTCTGCCGTGGTGGTCACCAGCTTCGTCGGCTCCACCTTGGTCATGAGCTCTGCCCTGCTCTGGCCACCTGCTCTGCCTGCTCCGGCCTGTCTCCCTGCTCTGCCTCAGTCTTCCAGGCCCTCTTCCACTCCACGGGCCTGGGCCTCCATCCCTCCCGCATTCCTCCTTTGCTCCACCATGTGGAGTGTCTGGAATCTGCTCCTTAAGGTTTGGGGGCTCTGTCATATGTGCTCTGTTTGTCCCTGGACTTTTATGTTACTTCCTGTCCTCAGTGCCATGTTGTAGTCCTTTGTAGTTTTTTACGTTGACTGTCATTTCTAGGTGTGTCTTGTTAACTCGTTATCTTGTTAAGCTTTTTTACCCCTCTGTATATAAAGCCCTTGTGTTTCTCTTGTTGCACCTACATGTTAACTAACTATAGTTAGTGAATTTGAGTATTAATAGACCGTCTGCCTTTTATCTGCTAACATTTTATTTTGATGGTCCCCAACAAACATTGTACTCATTATAAGTAACTTTGCAATTATATGTCAAATAATTTGACTAACCCAAACCCTAACTGTTTACTAAAACTCTACTAATACTCTAATAAGAGTTAGTTGACATGCAGATGCAATGTTACTTACAGTCAACAGAATATCTAAAGGGAACCATCAGAATAAAGTGTAACCAGACCTTTTTTTACACTAAATTGACTTTCACTGCATGGACAAAAATTGTTCTTAAAATATTTTCTCTTGTGTTCCGCAGAAAGTCAAATAGGTATGACATGAGGGTCAGTAAAAAAATTACATAATTTTCATTTTTGGGCAAACTTTCACTTTAAGTCCTTCGACCAAGTTAATGTCTTAAGCTTCATTTCCAAGAGGATTTAAATGGCAAAAAAGGGTTTTATTACCACAGGGGTCAGTAACATCCGCTCTGTCCACCCCTCAACATGTTGCCTGGTCCCTCTTAAGCCAAGTCATGTAGGGTAGTGGACCACGCCAACATCTGACAACACAGGGGTGCCCTGCCAGAGCGGATGAGTCAGTCGGGCAGAACCTACAAAACAGAGTTACATAGAGGGAGAGTATGTTGGGGTCTGGGCCAAGCCCAGCTGGAGGACATAAAAAATGGAGGGAAAAGTCGAGAGGAAAAGTGGAAATGGAGGGTAACCAAGAAAAAAAGAGGCCAACTGAAAGATAACCCCCCTTCCGCCCAAACCCCGAGTTTAACAAGCAGCACGAGGTGAAGAATGCGAATCGGACTGCTGCATGGAATGTTAGGCTTGTGTCATGTGATCCCTCAGACAAACCCAAGAAAGCTCTCTTGAGCTAGACCAAGTCACCAATCAAAAGCCTCCATTGTCAACATATCAACCAGCACTGGCCATGCTAACGTCAGCGCAGTCTCACTTCGGCGTATCACCACAGGGGTTAAAGCTGAGCAAGCGGATGAATGGATGGATAGAGGAAGAAATGTTTTCTTTCATCCAACTGTTTTGGGGGGCAGATGCATTCAGATGTGTGCAGTTGATGGCTCACAAGGCCAAGTGTGCGAGTGTGTGCGTTGATCTTTATTCCCAGGAGTTCAGTCGACATGCATAAATTTAACATATCCCTGAAGTCAGCAACAACAGACTGGAAGAATGATAGGAGGAAGAAAAGAAAAAGAATGACGGACTGATAGATGGAGGAACAAAGGGCAAGATTTTATCTGAGATCCGCAGAGGGGAGGAATAGTGATGGACTTGTGAAAGACTGACAAAGCACACATTTACAGAGAGAGGGAGAGCGAATTCATATTCATGTTCAGAGTCTTCCCCTATTTTCTCAAAAGAAAAGAAGAGGAAAATAAAGAGAAAGACGACTAATTAAATATAATCCTGTATATGTTATATTTAAGCAATAAGGTAAAAGAGACTGACCATGTTTACAACATGATCTCAGGTACCTTGTATAAAAATGTGCATGATGAAAACAAAATAATAAAATTATATTATTGATATTATTATATAATATAAAAAGTCAATTTCATCCTTTTAAGAGCTTGTCAAAAATAAAAGACAATGAATCTTTTTGTCCCATTAAATTCTGTTGAAATTTGCCTAATGTTAGTACATCTCAACTCAGATTATATGATTGGTGGTAATTTTTAATAGGCAGCCAATTTTTTTTTTTTTTTGGGAAGAGAAACTTCTAACATAAGATGCATTTTCATCCTTGGTATGACTAGCATAGGACTGCATCCAAACAAAGAACTTGATATACAAATGCAAACTGGTGTTGATCAAATGTTTTATCCAATCCAATCTCATGAGAAATGTCGCTGTTTTTGCATATGTAGTATATATGGTTCATGTAAAAATTTATGATTTATATGAAAAAAACAAACAAAAAAATGATATGAAGCTTTATCCCTAACCCAACCTCTAAGACTCGTACCGATACATACAGATTTGGTTGTACTTTTTCATACGAATTTGCGACAAATCAAAATACTGTAGTTGTGAACACAGTCGCAAGACTGAGGTAGTTTTAATGAACTACAATCTAAGGATATTACCATGCATAGTTACTTGTACCTATTTTATTTAAAAGTTAATTTTATAAAATGTGAGTGGTAATTTCTCACGCAAAACTAGCTGCTATAATGCTACAAGGTTGCGAGTGGTTGCCAGGGCGTTGCTAAGGTGTTTTTTTTTTGTTTTTTTTTTGCCTATTTTAATGTGGTTTCTGGGCGTTAAGGGTGGTTGCCTGCTGGATAAAAAAAAAGAAAAAAGAGCTCCACATCTCTTTGATATCCTTGCCTCTAGATATGGTTCGGGTATTTCCTTCAATGCAAGTCTGATTTTGTTTTTACCTGTTTTATCATCTTTTTATTGTTGCGTAACAGCCTTCACTGACCACACACACACACCACACACACTCATTCTGTTAAAACAAAATGATCCATGTTCAAAAGACATGCAGAGAAAGCGCTAGAAGTTTTAGCGCTATACAGCTAGCCAAACGCCACAACAGAGCATTGCTCATCTACAAGGGTAGCACTAAAGAAAAGAAAAACTCAGCCTTTCTTTACCTTTTATTTCAAGTTTCTCTCTGTTATTTTTAAACCTCTGATGTAAAATCTCTGTTTCATCCCATTCAAGCCTGAATCGCTGTTCTTAAGCGTGTGTCCACATGCACGTGCACACACACACACACACACACACATACACACACACCTCTGTCTTTAATCCAATCATTTTCACTATCACAGTGAAATTGACTTCAAGAGAGACGGATGTATAAAGGCTGTCCTCCTACACACAGGGATTCGCATGAACATACGCACACAAATACGCACACATGCGCGGAGAGACCTGTTTAACAACAGGCCTCATTATCCCGTGGTGACAGCCATTTCAGATGCTGCGCTCCCATGCAGAAAACCAGCGGTTTGTGAGAGGCTGTGTATTCTTGCAGTGGGTAGTTCTCTGAGCATGCTTACACACACACGCTAGCGCGCACAAACACACAAGTACACACTTGACAGCAGCTGTTTTCTGTTCAGGTTTTGGCAATCCTGGAAACATTCCTTTGTGGGCTATGTTGGCACACCATCGCACACAAGCAAACAAGAGTGGGCAGGGATGCACATGTGTGCACACATAAACACACATATAATAATATTCCATCTCCCTCACATATCGTCAGTACATGCTATGCCCTTATAATCGCTATTATGAGGTTTGAACCACACTTGAGACACACACACATACACACACACACACAAGCATACAATTAAACAGGGATTACCAGCTAAAGCTCCTGAATACAACACACATTTAATTAACATTCACACAATAGCCAGGGCAAACAACGCTGCACCTGTGACAGAAACCATAGACTCTCTAAAATCAGTCAATTCATGCTGTGTCTCTCGGCGTTAACACACCCACAGATACTTTTCTGTCTAATTAATGCATATATAAAATTATTCAGCTGAAATATGAAGGACGGGTGAATGCAAACGTAAATAAGAATAAAACAATATAAATATGCTAAATGTGTCAACTTGACCTAAACAATGACAGATGGCGGGAATGTTAGTTTGTTAATAAAAACAAACAAACAAACAAAAAACAATACATAAATAAATAAATAAATAACATAATATGTATACGGGTCAATAACGTGACAGGTCTTTTTTTTGTCTTTTTTTTTTTTGTCCAAAGGCCTTAATAATAATAATAAATAAAATAAAAAATATTTAAAAAAAAAACAAAGATCTGACATCCAAAGTATGTAAGGCAGTAACACTAGATCTCTTTTATTGAATCCAAAAGTTTTTAATAATATTTTGCTACATATAAAGGTATTTTAAAGATTTTGAAGTGTCAATACAGCTATTTCATTTGTGATTAAAATATCTTAAAATGTAATGAATGTATTATATATATATATATATATATATATATATATATATATATATATATATATATATATATATATATATATATTTTTTATTCTGGCATGATTTTATAACAACATATATCAACATAGTGCAAAATGGTATTAAAATTATGTGTAGAAGTTGTTGCTTTGTTATGAAAAAGAATGTCCGGAAAAATTAATTTCATTGATGTCATTTGGAGTAACTGAAAAAATGGACCATTTTGGATCAAATCATGCGGTCAATATCTTATGACAGGATGTGACATCATTCAGACACCTGCAAAGGACCACATGGTTGTGAAGCAAAGTAACTGAACTCTCTTGTAACTATTTGAAAAATTCATGTTTTCACTCATACGCATGTCTCAAAAAATCAGGTCATTCGGTACAACCGCTATAAAACATTGCAAATTTTGTAATATTTCAAAAACTTGTACTAAATAAAAAATGATTGATTATCGAACTGAAATATTGAAAATATCATCATTCGGTATAACCAAAAGTGTCATTTGGTAAAACCGAAATTTTGGTTAAAATTAACTTTTTTGGTGACAAATTTTGTCCATCTTGTAAAAAATGACAAAAGCAGTGTTAATTGATTATAAAAAGCACATAATCTCATTGCTAACACTTAACAAAACATCAAAATTAATAATCTCCATTATGTTTTTTCTTTTTTTACACGTTATTTGTCAATGACCCATATAAATTCAGTTGTCATGAAAGTTAAACATCACATACAGCACCAGTGAAACATGCTGATGACCTGATGATGATGGTAGAGATGTTACTTCTATCCTTAAAGTTGGAGTTTACAATTTTTATTTTTTTTTTTACAAAATAAAATAGCTTTTAGAATGTTACTTTTCCATATTTTAGCAATAAACAAGAATCAGATCAGTTTATTGGTAATTTATTGTCAATAATGTCATGATGCTACACTGCTAATGCTAATCCTATAGTTTCTATTAGTAAACTATTTGTTAGCAGAAAAATTTAAATATAAAATTTTAAATATATAGACTCCATCAGAATTCTGTTCATTCAAAGGTTCAAAACCCTTTTTACAGCTATAACTCAGCAGAATGGATCTAGTTAACATGCTATTAAGTGCATCAAACCCACTGACCTGGCAAACTTAAACCCAGTGATTAATTCTTCCTCCAAAGTGCTCATTTTATCCACCTGGTACCTTGTAAACATGACTTGGTTTCCAGGCGAGATTGCCAGATTGCGAAAGTACTCTCCAGTTTTGTGTCAGACAGTTAGTGAACGTTCTGTGGGCGGTTTGTGGGTGTGCCGTCGGAGGCTGAGACTGGCACATGCACTTGACATGGCAACCCACTGCTGTGAGCTGTCAGTCAGACATGGTTAATAAACCCAACTAGAAATGTTTTATGGTGAATATCAGAGGAGCCATAGATCATTTCCGCAACCATCCGATACCTGTGGATCAGATGATAGCAGGCACAATCACATCTGGAAACAATTATGTCTTACTTCAAACTCAAAAAATCATACATTAATCAAAATTAAGCTGTAAAAAAAATAATAAATAAATAATAATAAAAAAAAAAGTTGTGTTGCCAGGGACTTTGTCTCAAGTCCCTGCAAAAATTTGGTAAAAATGAAAACATATTTACAGAACGACCTGTAAATTTTATAATTTGAAACTGTAATTTAGATAAATAAATAAATAAACTGGTAATTCCAACAGACCTTTAAAATGTTTTGTGATTTTATACTGACAACCACCCTAATAACAATGGTGGAAAAGAGAAAGACACTTTGAACTTTTACCATAAGTCACTTTGTCCATAAATCAAAACTTCAAAATCATAATCAAAATCATAAAGCTTTCACACTATAAAATAATGTAATAAACATTAGTTTAACAACAAAATCTGTAAAACCTTAATGTACATAACTGATAAAAAAAAAAAAAGAAACATAATTATTAAAATGAAAAATCATCGTATGTGAAATGTCAGAAGGAATTCTGGGAAACAGTTTATGGCTTTTCACTGTAAATTATAACATTATTTGTTCTTTTTATACTTCCAAAAAATAAAAATAAAAAATTTAAGTAAAAAGTATTTCACTATAAAATAACATGAAAGTTTAGGTCAGATCTATTACAGCTTTTGCTCATAATAAAGGAACTTACTGTTAACCAATTAACAGGTTTTTACAATCACATTTTTACAGTTTTTTAAAGTTTTTTTTTTTTTTTTACAGTGTACTGCACATGTTGTAGGAAGAGTTTATTGTAGATTATCAAATAGATGTTATATTTCAGTCTCTTAGTTAGAGTGGAGTTCTGCTGTAATGCCCTTAAGCAAAGCACTTAACCAAAGGGTGCTCAGAGGATGCTGGGTCAGATCACCCTCTTCCCTGATCTGTCTTGAGGAGGATTTTGTTAGAGAGATACTGCTTGCGGTTCCTATTTCCTGCTTTAGAACTGTTTAGTAAAACTATTAGATCAGCACAGATGGGTTGAGATCATTGGATGCCAATCAAAAAGATTTACTTAAACGTGCCAATGGAATATGTCATAATTATAGGGAATATTGACAGGAAGATGATTTATCTTGCTTAAAAAAAAGGTCAAATGCAGGTTAATGCAGCAAATGTGTTTGATAGTTAAGGTGCATGGTAGGGCCGTGTATCGCCAACAATGTCACGATACGATACACATCACGATACTAAAGCCACGATACGATACTTATCACGATATGGTTCAATTTAGAACTTAAATTTCTTTTGAGCAGAGTTTAGTAACAGTAATATGTGTTTATTGCATAACCAGTGTTATAACAGTCATGATAACTGAAAAACTATTTTGTTTTTGTCATTAAAAAAAACAATGATTTAAATTAAATATAAAAAAATTGTCACAAAAAAAGCTTCTTTTAAAAGCTTGCTTTTAAAGTCACTCCCTCAGTAACTGAATTGACAATTATAGTGACACTGAAACATATCAACAAAGCTCAATGACTAATTTCACTTGCAACAGTAAGTTGACTGTAAGAAAACTAAGTTGGTTAATTATATCGGCTATAATATTATAATAATGTCTATACTGCCTGTTTTTTTTCCATCTGTAAAAATTAATTTTTTGGATATGAGCTCAAAATATGTTCTAGAACAACATACGTTTTTATTAAAGTGGTCTACAAAATATGGGCTACATGAGTTTACAATACACACTTAACAATAAGGTTAATTTATTAAACATCAGATAATGTATTAACATGAACTAACCATGAGCAATACTGTATTAGTTCATCTTTATTAATGTTAGTTATTAAAAAATACAGTTGTTGATTGTTTGTTCGTGTTGGTTTACAGTGCAAAGGGCACTTTCACTTTCACGATCAAAGTGCATGCCACTGATAAGCATCGTAAATACAGTATTACTGTATACCAATTAAATGCGCAGGTCTCCTCTCGTGCGTCCTCCCCACTGGACGAGGCCAATATCACTTTCGTTTCGCTTTCAGATATCTCTATTATATATGTCATCACTGCTTTAACCTTTCTAGATGTAATTACCGAAATAAAAACAGTCCATAAACTATATCCTCACGAAAACTTCAGTCAAGCCAGCTCGCGCGTTAACCTGAGAGATCGGCCTCCGAATTTCTTGGGTTCTAAATAGACGATTTGGCTTGATTGACAAATGCTAACGTTCGGGCATGATTTATATACCATCGACCTGTCCTAAAACATTAGCACGTTTTGATCGATGATTTGGAGATCGCGTTTCTCCGTTCGTGAGCGCATTTCCTGCTCACATCCGCGGCAAAACAGTTGATTATTTACAAATGAAAGCTCACAGAAACGTGAATGTTGCTTGCGTTGCTTGCTAGCGTCGATTGACGTCACGTGATTGGCTAGATTTAAAAGCAAGACAGACTTGATACGGCAGCTGCTGTATCGATACGCGCATCGTCAGGAGTTCATGGCTATGTATCGTTGTATCGATATTCTGAGCACAGCCCTAGTGCATGGTTGGAAAAGCAGTTTTCATGGGGTTAAAGGGATAGTTCACCCAAAAATGAAAATTTGATGTTTATCTGCTTACCCCCAGCGCATCCAAGATGTAGGGGATTTTGTTTCTTCAGTAGAACACAAATGATGATTTTTAACTCCAACCGTTGCCGTCTGTCAGTCAAATAATGGGAGTGAATGGGAACTCGAACAATAAGAGTCAAAAAAACATGCATAGACAAATCCAAATTAAACCATGCGGTGTCCTAAGACAACACATTGATGTCCTAAGACACAAACCGATCGGTTTGTGCGAGAAACCAAACAGTATTTATATGATTTTTTACCTCTAATACACCACAATGTCCAACTGCGTTCAACACTCGCTTAGTGAGGTCTGATCGCACTCTGACAACGGCAGTGATGTCTCGCGCATAGACTTCAATGAGTGCTAGACATCACTTCCGCTGTCGGAGCGCGATTACCGCTAAATCGCCATCACCTGCTTTCAAATGGAGCGGCATTTAATAGACAGAGCCGTAGATCACTGACAAGCTATGCAATATCGCGTTCATTATCGCAGATGAATCGCCTTCGATAATGAACGCGATATTGCGTGGCTTGTCAGTGACCTACGGTTCTGTCTATTAAATACCGCTCCATTTGAAAGCAGGAGATGATGATTTTGTGGTAATAAGGGAACCGGCTTTACTGACGAAATGCGCGTGACAATCACATGCGATATATCAGTCAGCCCTAATAAAAACATAAAAGTTAATTATTTAAGGTTTTTATACACCCCTAAAAACATAGTTATGTTTATTATATTGCTTACTTTAACTTTAATGGCAGACAACTTAAATATCAATATTTCTCAAACGGATATATATATATATATGAAGTTTATTTGCAAAAACAGATAACTCAATTTTTATGAATTCTCACAAATCATGTTTTTTTTTATTGTGCATTCCAAGTAATAACAATCAAATTGCAGTTGGGCTGTTTTGATTAAGTAATGTTAACTCTAAAAAAATACAGGTAAATTAAAAAATTAAAATTCATTGAAAGTATGTTTTATATATATATTAAAAGTTTGTATTTTAGCAAAAGCAGATAACTCCAACAGTTGTTTTTTTGGCAAAAGCAGATAACTCCACATTTCATGTTTCATAGTTAAACAAAACCCAAGTAATTGCATTTAAAACACTCTCAAACACACATGTGCACACAAATGCACACACACACCCACCCACCCACGCACACACACACACAAACAGATCGGCACACACATACACACACACACACACACACAAGCACGCTCTCTCTCGCTCTCTCTCTCTCAAACACACACACACACACACACAGATCGGCACACAAGTACACACACACGCACTCATCCACACACGCACGTGCGCGCGCGCACACACACACACACACACACACAAGCAAAAGGACAACCAGTTTTTCAGCATGTAAGTGGTGTATGGTGTACAAGGACTTACAGGAGTCGAAATCATAAATCCTCGATCACTAGCTTTGATAAAACTTCCCTCAGCTAGCGCGTCTTTTTGCAGTGACTAGAAGCCTTGTCACCTGACCTGAATACTGCGCGCTGATTCGCTAAAACGGACTTATCGGTTTCTGTCTGTACACAAACAAGGGCGCTTGTCGGCTTCTGCTGTAAAACGTGAACTTGCGATGCCTGAAAGTGGGCAAAACCGGCTCTTCTGACAAAATGGATTTAGGGTACAGAACGTGCTATATATGGAGAATAATGCACAGCACTTAGTTCATTTTTTTTTTTAAATGGCGTTTATCGGTTTTTGCAAATGAACTCTTCATATATATATATATATATATATATATATATATATATATATATATATATATATATATATATATATATTCATAATACTATAATAAATCACTTTATATGGGATTTACTCACTTTTCTGTAATTTATATGGGTTTGGAAGCCTATTTCTTTAAGAGTCAGAGAGTGTTATTACAAGAAAAAAACTTGACCTGAGCATTCATGTCTTCCCTTCACTTAAAGTAAAAAGGCCATTAATGTCCCTTTTACGGGGGCCTGACAAGCTTCCACAGTCTATACCTGTCCGTGGCAATAAAATGATGCTTGGCTCTAAGGGGTGTGATTTCGCATGGGGCTCTTAAAAGCACTGACATTAAGAAAATGCAGTTGTTAATGGAGATGACCTTTCATATTTCAGCTGGTTCAGATGCATGCGAAAAAATACGACGCGCACTGATGACACGGCATTCACAAGTTAGCTGTAAGGCACATAATGATGAGGTCATTATCTGATGTCTGATTACTTGACCCGGCATTAAAACAAAATTCCCAGAATAGCATGTGCATTCCCTGTATCCTATTTGTTATTTCTCACCTCTTAGTCTTAGGGAAGCTATTTTAAAGGTACAATATGTAAAATTTTTGCAGTAAAATATCCAAAAACCACTAGGCTAGTGTTATATATTTTGTCCAGCTGATTACAAACAATATCTTTAATGTTTTCAACTACTTGTAAATCATGAGAAAATTCCCATTCTAAACAGTGACACGGGGCAGTGCAGTCGCCTGTCAATGACGTCAGTTACCTTTGTTACCGCCTTTACTGACGTAGAAACCACATGACAACAGTGCCGTGGACAAATGCGGAAGTAGAGTCTAGCGTCCTGCAAACCACTAGCTCGCTTCAAGCAGTTCCTTATTTACTTCTTGCACGTTTTATGGTGGATTGTGTTACTTATTTATGGAACATAATTACTGTTTACCATCTGCCGCTGGTTCTGTCGACAAGGACAGCTCCCGTAAACTCATGACCGGAAAAGCGGAAGCGGCGCCGGCGACTGTGTCATAATAAAAGTCCCGCTGCTCGTGAGGCGTGTGTTGATCAATCGCTCCAGCTCCTCGTTCAGCTCCCGCAACACTCGGTCCTGCTCTGCTTCATACTACAGTAACGTTAATAATCGCATCCACGAACATGAGTTCTTCCAGACTCCAATCCCTATTCTTTTGCACCGTCCATTGAGATGGAGACCACATGTCCCAAGTTTCCGCTCTAAAACTTGGCGTCATCAAACTACGCCTTTGTTTTGAATAGGCTTGTAGCGACCTCTAGCGGAAAAAAATATCCCAAATTGTACCTTTAAGTCAAGTTATATGTTCTTTATGAGTTAAAGTAGTTATACTGAAAAACATGGTTTTCATTAAATGAAGCAACAACCATTTTTAAAATTGATAATAAATGTTTCTTTAGCACTAAATCAGCATATTAGAATGATTTCTGAAGGATCATGTGACACTGAAGACTGGGGTAATGATACAGAAAATTCAGATTTGCAAACATAGAAATAAATTACATTTCAAAATTTACATTTACACACAAATTAAAATTACATTTCTGTGAATCTTTTAACATCAAGTGGAAATAGACTGCCTTATAGGCTATAGCATCTATCTGTTTACACTTAGTTCAAAGAAAATATTTTTGTTGCCATTTACACTTGTCAAAACCAATACCAATCTTTTACTTGTTTAGCCTTTTAAGACTTTTACTCTCTCTAACTCGAAGCCAAATAAAAAATTAAAGAAAAAAGATTCTCTCAAGAAGGAGGTGGGAATCCTTACTTGCAGGCATCACTTTGTAGTTGTAAAATTGCAGGGTCTGCACTTAAATATCTTGCTACTCGTAACATTTTCTTCCCTGTTATCATGACAGTGTCAACGAGGGATCGCAAAATCAACAGCCTTATAAATAAAGGCCTATGATTTCACAAAATGAAACAATTGCATGTACTCAAATGCCTGAGTCAGGTATGAAATCTCTCAGATTAGTTTATAGGTGATAGTTGTCTGTATTCAGTAGAAAATCACTTGAGAGAATTGCTGTTTCCAGAACCTAAGAATTAGGGCCATAGTCTGTATTGATTCTCTGCTCTTTTTTGAATAGTTACAATTTGCTTAAAAGTGATATTGACACCTTAATTCACCCTCTTTGATTCACATTGCTTACATTTCTTGCTCTTAACCATAGCTTACACATGTAATGTAATGGTTAGTGTAGGCCCCTGAAGCATACTGATATCCAAAGTTTATAATTGAACTTTTTATGATATCTTAAATATCGCTATATCACAGAGTTGGAATGAGCAGAACAGACTGTAGCCTCTGGCAATTGAATGGCATATATTCAATGGGAAATGAGGTGTAACATTAAAAGTAACAGGGAGCAGCTGCCATGCTTTTTTCTTTTTCTTTTATTTCTTTTTTTTTTCTGCAAGGTTACAGTAAATTCACACTTGAAATAGTTAACCCTGGGTCAATCTGAACCTTATCTTGCTTTGTGTTTCACATTGCTCATATTTTACCCAGGGTTAACAATTAATCCTGGGTATTCATAAGCTGACATTTCACACAGTACATTCCTAAACCCTGGGTTAATGTTCTTATTTGCATATTTGCGGTGTCAATGTCATTGATTGGATGAATGCAGCACACAACCTGTTTACATAAAGGCTCTAGCATTGCACATCCCCATGTTATATATTGCTGACAGTACTATCAAGTTTATCCCGAATGGACTTTTCGGACTATAAAGGTAATATTTAAACGTTATTTAATGCATTTACCATCACCATTTGACATTTTTCACATCAAACCCTGAAACGATGTTTCTTAAATACAACACATACATGTTTTCATGATTGTCCAAAGCATTTGAATGTGAGCCATGTGATTGCCTGTTGGTTGCTAAGCATCTAACATTCATAACAACATCATAACATCCTAACATGCATGATTTCATAACCACTGGTATTAAGCACCACTACTCCGACTTCTAAATTACAAACATTCCTTTACCCGGGGTTAAAAGCTAGGTTTAGAACGATGACAACTTGGTGAACATGATTTTACCAATTGCAACATGCTCAACAAAGATGTTGATCCAGGAACAACATTCCAATCAGCCAATCAGAGGGACAAGTTTACAGTTTATGTCAAGTTTTGCCTTAGAACCAGGGTTAGGTGCTTCTACATCAGTCATTTCCCTCTGACTTTAGGGATACGTTATGGGTAGGGTTAGGAATAGGTCTAAATTTTCAGACAGGAATGTCTTACTTGGCAAAAATACAGTGACCAAGATAACACTATGAAAAGCTCTAGTGACTTCAGTACAGCCAGATATATTCAGAGGCTTACTAGGTACATAATCTTCTGAGATAAAGTACTTGGCAGTTGCAATGGATTAAAAAATATTCTTGAATTCATGATCATGCTGCAGACATGCACAATGTTTGAATATTGCTTTTTAAAAATGTGTATAAGCTATAATACATGATATTTGGTAAGGTTCAGTGTAGAATCTGGACCAATTAGACACACAATTATTCATTATATTTAATGAATAATCCAGAAACTCACTCTCTCAAAGTTCTGTGAACCCATCTCCCTAAAACTGCAACTAGCTTCCCAAACTTAGCCAACACACAGAACTAGGTGTCCTCTTACAGGACACAAGAAAACTGATAAGGCCTTTTGTTACCATCAGGAATGTGCAGAGACTTGTGACTCTGACTTAATTTTTGCTGAAAAGGACAAATAAACCTGTTTAATCCTATATATTCTATATATAACCACTTTAGAATTGTATAAACATGTATCCAATTTTCCCCTCTCGTGATTTTCCTTTTATAGGCTTTGGCCTATGTATTAATTCTCTCTTTTGAACTCTTTTGGTATTAATGTTTCAGAGTTGCATACTATGGTTAACTAAAATCACATGGGTAGCATGTTTGGTATCGATGGACTCCCACTTTCATTTCATATTTGGTAGTTTATGTTACATGTTGCTAACTCTGTGACACAACAGTATTACACGAATTGAGAAGGTTCTTCTCTCATACATCCAATACAATGTCTTATGCTAATATCTTGCTACAGAACAAAGACTTGTAAAGTTCCCTCCAAAGGGACAACTCCTTATTGGCTCAGACACCTCAAGAGGGTGTGGCATCTTCACACTTTCAAATCACTGATCACAAGATCACAACCCTCTCTCTCTTTTACTGACAAAACTCTGATGTGAAGATGATGCTAAGAAGCTAGAAGTTTCTAAGGAACCCCAAGCTTGTGCCAGGCTCCGGCCTAGACTTTTCATTCACCAAAGATCCTCTGAATCCAACTGGTCCTCTCTCATCAAGACAACATCAGCAACGATCAACTGGAGCCTCAACAAATTGCATCAGGACAGTTTAATTCAAATGGGCGAGACATGCAAGTATCAAACTTAGTCTCATTATTTGATAGATTAAAGGGGCAGTTCACCCAAAAAATTTAAATTCTGTCATCATTTACTCACCCTCAAGTTGTTCCAAACCTGTATAAATTTATTTTGTTAATCACAAAGGAAGATATTTGGAAGAATGTTTGTAACCAAGAAGATCTCGCCCCCCTTTGACTACCATAGTAGGAAACCAATACTATGGTAGTCAATGGGGGGCAAGATCTGCTTGGTTACAAACATTCTTCTAAATATCTTTCTTTGTACCGCTCGTGGTACACATACCTTTCAAAATTGTATTAACCCTGATATCAGTATTGGCACTGGAAAAGACTGTATAGGTTAAACTGTTTTAAATATCTAGTTTGATCAAAGATTCATGATGGGAATGGATGATTTTGAATGGTAAAGAATGAGGAAAAAAAAAACATGTCTGTGAATGCTGTTTTAAGAGACAAGAATTATTTATAGCATAAGTTAGTTATGAATGATGGTTTTAGCAGCATGCAACAGAAGGTTATGTTGCTATCTGAACTGCATATATTGATATGGATATTAATATGCGGATAAGACTCTCTTGATTTCCTGCTGTAGTGAATGTGCGTCTTTGTGCATTAGCATGCTATCTCAGCTGGACAAGATAGAATGACGGGCAGGATTTGAAAATGAACGTGTGTTTCTCTTCTGCTCGGCTGACCTGACCGATATTGCAGCGTAAACCCATGAATAAAAAGTAGCCATATGCATTCCCACCACAACCATCCTATTTTTTTTTTTTTCAGTTTCAATTGCATTGATGTTTTCTTTTCCTTTTTTTTTCTTTTTTTTTCCAATTCGTCTGTGATGAGTTTGTTGATGGCCTCCGATTGGTAAACGGCATGATGCAGTGCCACCTGTCAGTCAAATTGGGTGTTATCGTCATGGAGATGCCATGGCTCACACGCTCATCCACAATCCATCAATTTATATTTGCGCTGCAATCGTGGACCTGATTACTGCACGGGGCACCCAGCTATCTCTGTGTGTGTGTGTGTGTGTGTGTGTGTGTATGTGTGTGTGTCTGTGTGTGTGTTTGTGTATTTGGGTGCTTCAAAAATTGAAAAAAAGAAATAAATAAATACATGTGTGATGAGTGTTCCAAACCCTATCCACACACAAATTCAATCTAATTCTCTGTAAACTGACATAACAATCACAAATAAACAAACACTGGCAGAAAGAAAGAAAGAAAGAAAGAAAGAAAGAAAGAAAGAAAGAAAGAAAGAAAGAAAGAAAGAAAGAAAGAAAGAAAGAAAGAAAGAAAGAAAGAAAGAAAGAAAGAAAGAAATTCCACAAAGATTATTCCTCTCTTTATATATATAGAAAAAAAACAGTAATATATATTACATTTAAACTTTAAAGCTTTAAAGGGATAGTTCACCCAAAAATGAAAATTTGATGTTTATCTGCTTACCCCCAGCGCATCCAAGATGTAGATGACTTTGTTTCTTCAGTAGAACACGAATGATGATTTTTAACTCCAACCGTTGCCGTCTGTGAGTCAAATAATGCTAGTGGATGGGAACTTCATCTGTAAGAGTAAATAAAACTTGCATAGACAAATCCAAATTAAACCCTGCGGCTTGTGATGACACATTGATGTCCTAAGACACGAAACGATCAGTTTGTAACGAGTGCTGCACGCGGTTGGACATAGAGGTGTATTAGAGTTAAAAAATGATATAAATACTGTTCGGTTTCTCACACAAACCGATCGTTTCGTGTCTTATGACATCAATGTGTCGTCACGAGCGGCAGGGTTTAATTTGGATTTGTCTATGCAAGTTTTATTTACTCTTACAGATGAAGTTCCCATCCACTAGCATTATTTGACTCACAGACGGCAACGGTTGGAGTTAAAAATCATCATTTGTGATCTACTGAAGAAACAAAGTCACCTACATCTTGGATACACTAGGGGTAAGCAGATAAACATCACATTTTCATTTTTGGGTGAACTATCCCTTTAACAAAACTTTTATCAACTTTTTATTTCTATAATCTAAGGTTCAAAGTGTGTTTTAAATATAAAGTCATACTCATTTGAATCTGTCTCTATTGTAATTTTAATGTACTATATTGTAATTTGGCAGCCATGTTATTTAAGAGGGTGTGTGTCCTAAACTTCAGTAAAAATGTCATTGGTTGCTTTGTTTGTTTGTTTGGCATATGTACTACTTGCGAAGGTGACTGTTATAGAATAAAATATTTTATTAAAATAAGTATCAGTTTTTTATTGCAAGCAAATTAAAAGATGCATTTAAACACAGCATATGTTTTATTATATAATTATTTTTTAAATATTATTGACCATTTATTTTATTTATTTAGATACTTTTGTTTTATTTATTTAGATACTTTCATGAATTAATACATAAATAGTTGATTGTTTTCATTTTTGCACCAGCATGTATTTCATAAAAAAAAAGAAGAAAAAAAAGAATCTGGATTAAGGTCAAATCCAACGTCTGCAGCATTGAGAGCTGTACAATACATAAAGGGCAACAGCAAATGAACTCATTTAGAAGTCACTCTGTGCCATCACCTGCTTCGCTTGCTATGATAAATAATTTATTCATTGTTTAAGGTAGTGTAACCCTGGTTTCTCTTATACTGTCCTTTATTTCTTTCTCTCTCTATGGACAGTATTAGAGAACAAAAATTGTTGATTCATGTTATTGAAAGACTTTTTTTTTTTTTTTTTTTACATTTGGATAGACACTGAAACACACAAGGCCAACAAATGTACAGCTTTCAAAGCGTAAACCCTTTTATATGTATAACTATGCGTCATAACTATGAATCCTTTGTCCTCTTTCTAAAGGCGGGGAACTGGAATTCTTAGAACCCAGTGATGACACTTCTAACACAAATGAAGTAATTTGCATAATTATCACTGAAGCTCAATAAGGATGAAATATTGAAGTATAAACAAAACACAGGCAATGTAACCATTTTAATGTCAAATTAGGTTAATGATTTTAAGTCTATTAAAGGTAAATACATTAAATATATTTTATGAATGTATTATAAATAAATAAATAAATAAATAAATGCATCAATTCAATATTATGTGTACTTAATAACATGATTTGCACATCTTATAAGTTACTTGCCCGAAAAATGTATATTGAAAAGATGTCAATAAAAGTGCATTGTACGTGTCAGTGATGATCAAAATGTACAAACAAACAAATAAATAAAACAAATGATAAAATAAAATGAATGGCCATTTCAAAATGTAGGTGGGCAAAGCAGAACACTGTTTTATCTAAATAAATGTAACATTTACATATGTAAGCTAAAAAGCACTGACAAATGCAGATTTTTACCACATACCATTTCATAAAATAGACTTTTGCAAGTTCTTCTTAATTTAATAAGTCCAAAGCTTTTTCATCCATGCAAAACAGGAAAATGCCTGAGCACAAATTTCAGGGTTAACAGAATTATTCAATTCACTTATATAATACTTGAGTAGTGACATTGAACATATTGTATGCTATGAGAATGAACACTCTGCTATACACACACTGCTGACTTCCCTTAAGAGCTGTCATCAGTATAATAGATAGTTTTAGCTCTAGCAAACTGTGTAATGATCATTACCCACAATCCTTTACAGAAGCCCTTTCCCTCCCCACAGTGTGTCAGTCTGTGAGGTAAGATGCATGTGGTATGTTCTAAAGCCTGACTAGATCAAACATACTGTGTCCTCACAAAAGATTTGTATGGTTGCATATACACTAAACGATATACATTGTTTGTTTCTCTTCAGATAAACCTGTTTGGGATGAAAAAAATGGTCAGGGAGAGGTTTCAATCTGCTTGATGGGTGTGCTCACAAGTGCACAATAATTAAAACTGCAGCTGAAAGCCTGTTGTAGTCAAACTGAAGACATGCAATTTCAATGCATACATATTTCTGTAGCTCCAACAGTAAAGCATGGTGCTAGCAAGGCCAAAGTCATGTGTTCAATCCCCAGGAAATGCATGAACTGATAATGAAATGTCTACCTTGAATGTGTCATGGTGGGTTGCAGGAAGGAAGATGAAGACGAAGATAATAAATCCAAAATGAAGGTTTAATGACAATTCCAACAGGCAGGCAAGCAGGTAGCAACACACATTAACTTAGTGAATGGACAGGGAATGAATGTGAGGGACCAAATTATAAGACAAACACAAATGAGGATGATGAATGGAACACAACAGATACATATGAACTAATAATGACAGTAACCAAGGAGACAGATGAGTGACAGACAACATGACAAAGTAACGACATGACAAAGGAACATGTGACAAATGAAAACAAACTGAAAGTCCATGAAAACTGAAACCAAACAAAACTGAACGTGACATCACGCCCCTCCTGGCAGAGGGTGCAGGTAAGAGTGCAGATGATGTGCAGAGATGGCAGTGGTTCTGGAGTAGGATGAAGACGTGGTGAAGGGCTGGTGAAAGGGGCAAGCAGAACAATAAAGGGTAACGACCAGGGACAGGTAGAAGGAGGTAGCATCCATGGAGAAGAAGGTAGGAGTGGCCAGGTGGATGCACTATGGGGGGCGACCGACAGCGACGGTGCCTTGGGAGATGAAGCCCACCGCGCAGATGGAAGTCTGAGGCAGTGATGGTATGCCGATGACCGGCCACGAAAGAGCCTCAGCAACAACCCCCCGAGGTGGAAGTGGAGATGCGGAGAGCAGAGGGTGAGCTGGTGTGACCGAGGATAAGGGTGGAGCCTGAGGGAGGGCGGAACTTGCCGAAGAGGTGGAGGGTTGGAGTGCAGTGGATGGCCCACAAGTCCGCAGCCGAAGCTTGGCAAAGTCTGACCCAGGTGGAGCCAATGCTTTGAGGGAGCCTGGCGAGACCCAATGGTCGATGCTAGATTCGAGGGAGGAAGGAACAGGTACAGGAGCCAGGTCGATGGGGCAAGGTGGGACAGAGTGTAGCGAGGCTGGAGGCGGAGCCACGGGCTCATCACGCCCAGGAGGAGTAGGCTCCCAGCTGGTCCATGGTCTAACCTCGCCACTGAGATGAGGATGTGGTGACACGGCGGGACTGATGGGAGAAGATGATGATTGGGTGCAGGCTTGGCAGAGGTCTAAAAATGGAGAGTGGCACAAAACCCCACAAAAAAATAGTGCGTTCTTGATGGCAGTTAGTAGAGGTGGTGGGAGAGGGAGGCAGGGTGGGGATAACAGGACTGGCCAAGAAGATTCAGATGAGTTCCAGGGATACAGAATTAGACTCACCACACTTAAAAAAACTGTCCAACAAGTCCAGCCAGTGCTCACTGTCAGTGGTGAGAGGGTGGGTGGGGCTCGCTTCCATTCCCTCAAACTCCACGAGGACTCCCACGGCGATGTGTCGTCGGCTCACACCCCGATCAGACTCTCCATGGTGCTATGGCTCTGGAGCAACGTTGTGTTCCGCCTTCCCATCCTCGGGCATAGGGTCACTCATCGTGGCAGGCGGAAGCTTGAGTCTGCGGGGGGCTCAGGCATCATCGATCAGGGTGGTGATGGGCTTGGCTCTGGATTGGATTCTGGATCGGGCCTTATGCTCTCTAGACACCTCACAACGGCTTCTCTCCAACTCAGTCTGGTGGTGTCTGTAAGGTGGATGGGGTTGTAGAAGTTTGCCCCAATCCAGAACAAGGTCTTAAGGGTTTTGTCCTCCAGAAGGCAGCCAAAAAAAAAAAAAAAAAATCTTAATAAAACAAAAATAATCAGGGCTCTCCTGAGCCATGACGATAAATTTAGCCCTACTGTCCATTTGGGCTGTTCCATTCATCTTTCACGGTAGGTTGCAGGAAGGCAGATGAAGACAAAGATAATAAATTCAAAACAAAGGTGTAATGACAATTCCAACAGGCAGGCAAGCAGGTAGCAACATACACTAACTTAGACGGTGAATGGATAGGGAATGAATGTGAGGGACCAACTTATAAGGCAAACACAAATGATGAATGGAACACAGCTGATGCATATAAACTAATAATGACGGTAAAAAAAGAGACAGACAAGCGGCGGGAAACTGATGACAAATGAAAACAAACCGAAAGTGCATGAAAACAGAAACTAAACAGAACTGAACATGACAGAATGCAACGTATGTCGATTTGGATAAAAACATCTGTCAAATGGATTCATATAAATGCAAGGAATATGATTGTATTTACACTATGTGAATATATAGAAGTGCACTTAATGCTACATTTCAAAATAACAGAAAATATGTCACATTGATGATGTCCGTTTAAAGCAGGGGTGAGTAACCTTGATCCTGGAGGGCCATTGTCCTGCGGAGTTTAGCTCCAACCCTAATTAAACACACCTGAAGCTAATCAAGGTCTTCAGGATTACTAAAGTTACAGGCAGGTGAGTGTTTTTTCCAGGGTTGGAGCTAAACTCTGCAGGACAATGGCCCTCCAAGATCAACGTTCTCCACCCCTGGTTTCATCATGAATCCTGTCAGTTCCGGACTACACTTCCCAGCATCCTTCTTGCCTATCACATGCACTCACTCCACCAATCACCTATTGCCACATACTCCTGAAGCTCTTTACCTGGACTATAAAGGACTCTCACTCTCACACACACACACACACATGGCAAGGTCTTGTTTACTCTGTAGCATTTCCAAGCGTTATTTACCCTGTCTGTCTGCCTGTTTCTGATCTTGTCTGTTCCCCGTGTACGATTCCTGCTGCCTGCCATTTGGACCTTCTGGACTGTTTATCGTTTCCTGGTTTTGTAAATGATATCTGCCCGATTCCCTGCCTGTTCAACGATCACGATTCTGCCTGCTCTCTGCCATACCTGTTTGCCACTGTTTGACCCTTGCCTGTTTAACTACGAACTCTGCTTTAATAAAGCTTGCACATGGATCCAATCCTGAGTCCCGCCTCATTACAGGTTTAAAGTTACCATACTCATTTGTAGAAGTTTTTCTCCTGCAAGTCCACTCATAATTTTTCAGAATTTCATTTTCATTATATCTTTCCATCCTCTCTGACTCTCAGAATTAAACACAGAATTAAATCTCATAAATAAATAAATGAATGATGAAAAAAGTAATATTTAAACAAACTGTTTAAATAAATTTACCAAATTGTACTAATTGTTTCCTGTGTAAATGACCTCTTTTATGATTTAAATTTATAATCTCAGAATCAATTCTTTACTGCCAAATATGAATTTTCATGGGCAAAATGCTTTACATTATTATTATTATTTTTATTTCAATTTAAAGACCCAACTACTAGAGCTACTAAGTAAGATGCTGGTGCCACCATCTTTAGAACGTCTGCAGATGTTTGTCTGGAGCCTTGCACTGTCTCTCAGATATTTTCATATCATTAATCCAGCGCATTGGCTTTTGGTATCTGGGTGTGTGTTTATTCAATAATGCATGTTGTTCCTAGAGATAGGAACATCTCAAATTAATTACATTTTAGACAGCCTGCCCGTCAGATATATGGAGAGAAAGAAAAAGAGAAGGGGGGGGGGGGGGGGGGGGGGGGGGGGGGGGAGAGAGAGAGAGAGAGAGAGAGAGAGAGAGAGAGAGAGAGAGAGAGAGAGAGAAACAAATGAAGTTGTTCAGTTAGATGAGTGATAGCATACACAGCTGCCCTCAAGCATCAAGATGCCCAAAAGTTTAGTCTTTTTATTCAAACATGAGCATTCAAAACTGAAATAGAATGACAATGAAAAAAAAAAAAAAAAAAAAAAAATCAATGAAAGTGAATAGTGACCAGGGGCAGTCAATCTTCAAAAATAACAAATATAAAGCACCATAATAGCAGTTCATATGACTCTTAGTTAGGTGTGTCACAGTCTACCAGTTTTGAAGATAACAGTGATATATATATATATATATATATATATATATATATATATATATATATATATATATATATATATATATATATATATATATATATATATAAAAAGAAAGATAATCATTAAAATACAGCAATGGTAACTATCTGGCTGACACTTCAACATAGTAGTACTGCATCTCAATGCTGGTTGCAGGGTGATTCATTGGCCTTTTTTTTTTTTTTTTAAAGAAAGCATTGTTTTAAACATACAGCGCCCAGGAAGTCACCTAGGAGAAAAAAAAAAACCCACAAATTTGTGGCCACAGATTTGAAATTTGTCCAAACAGTTTATAAACCCACAGATTAATAAACTGTACCCACAAATTTCTGATCCGTGCACTCAGATTGGTAAACCGTACCTTCAGTTTTTCAATCTGTACCCACAAATACATAATTTGCGTGATAATCAGTGTGTAAGCTTTAGAAATCCATTCCCACAGTTGCAAACTGTACTCAATGATTTGTGTGCCGGATTTGTGGATTTTTTCTCTCTCTCAGAGCTCATTCATGTTCTCATATATTTCAAGGTTTCTATAGACATATTTTTCATGTTTGTGAGAAAAGTATGTGATGAGTTTAGTCAAGTTTTGTGATGCGCTCGAGAAGGAAGTTCACAGAGATGTCAGAAAGCTCCTCCTGTTGTTTTAAAATAAAAGTAGACCCTTTGCATTTTTTAATATTTTCTTACTCTTATCTGTATGACCAAAAATTATGGCATAATTTCAAATCTTTCCGCTGTTAACCCTTTAAAACCGGATGTGTCGTCGGCGACACATCCAACCAAGCTGTATTCATGTTACCGTAACTCTTAAACCGTTTGTGCTATCATAATAATTCACATTGCTATAGACAGTAGACAACATGGGCTTTTCGGGTTATTGCAATATATGGGTTATTACGGTAATTTCGTGCCTTCCATCAGCAAATGACTGCCACTTTCGGGGAGAGCGGGTGGAAGGAGCATTTGAACGGAGAGATATGGAGCGCAGCGTTTTAGGGAGTTTTGGATCGCATAAAAAATAGAAGAAACAAACAAAAACATGGCGAAGGAGTACACAGTCAATTGCGATTATTTTTTATAAGACTTGGGAGGAGGCTAAGTGAGAAGGAAAACTAAAAAAAATGGAAGTGATTGAGTTGGCGCACATGTCAGGTTCTAGTTCACCCAGAAATTAAAATTCTGTCATCATTTACTCACCCTCAAGTTGTCCTAAACATGCATGATGTTCTTTCTTCTGTTGGAGATAAAGGAGGATATTTTGTAGAATGTTGGTAACCAAACAGTTGCTGGTCCCCACTGACTTGGGAAAAAAACTAAAACAAAAAAAAATTGGAACTATGGAAGACAATGGGGACCAGCAACTTTTTGGTTAAAAACACTCTTCAAAATATCTGCTTTTGTGTTCAGCACAAGAAATAAATTAATATAGGTTTGAAACAACTTGAGGGTGAGTAAATGATGACAGAATTTTCCTTTTTTTGGTGAACTATCCCTTTAAACATGGCACATTGTGAGATATGTCACAGTAGGTTTAACATTTAAGTCTTTTTTTTTTTTTCACAAAAAGCTTTCAAATTGACTTCAGAAGATGAAATGTTGACCACAATTTATTTACATGACTTTTATCATTTTTTGAGATTGATTGCATTTTGTCAGCATTCATATTCAGTACACGGAAAAGAGCAGCGCAAACATTCATCTGAACATCTCTTTTTGCTTTCCACGTATGCAAGTTTTTGGAGTGACATAAGGGTGAATAGATGATGAGAATTTTCATTTTTTTGGTCCAAAAATTCATCCGCGTCATTCCTGCGTGAGCACCAGAAGAACAGTGACAGTGACGGAAGAGGTGTGTGGTGCCCTGTGTGCGTATAATCAGCCCCGTCTCTCCTCTTTAATAGGGGCAGGATGGGGCTATGCAACAGCTGCTGTCAAAACCAAATTATCCAGCCAGAAAGATGACCGACCCTGCCCTCTCAATCAACCCCCACACCGGTTCTCTGCTCTGGGTCGCGCTCGGCCCGGCGCCTCCCTCTCCTCTCTAGAGTGTTGGGGGTTCGTACCTCACCTCTCCTCCCCTCCGTCTGTCACTTCATTTTCGAGAGTAATTCATTTTTCACACGGCTAAATTGTTCCACGTCGGAGGCTGACCCAGCTCTGTTCTAATCTACCGGGTTGACCCATGCTAACTCCGAGAGAGCGACTAAACAAAGATGCCAACTCATGTATGCACGGGCACACACGCGCAACCGTAGTGTCTGGGCACACGCGTGAGCGTGTATGAATACAAATGGGTCCAGTGTGTTAACTAGACAATTTGGTGTACGCATTAACACTATGAACACTCGTTCAACACAATCGCTCACGCAATCGCTCAGTTGACGTATGTTCAATCGCTCAATTACTCGACTTGTATGATAGACTGAGTTTATTTTATGCTGGTCTTCTGTGTCAGTGGTTTTCACAAGGAATTACAAAGTGGAGGGACGCTGAATGTTGAAAACTATTCTCAAGAGAAGGAGAGTGTGACAAGTGAAAGAAGAGAGATAGAAATATGAGTACGGTCTATTTCTGGCTAAGAACCCCAGACAGGGAAAGACCATCTGACTGACATGTAAAGTGACTAACCTGAGTTCGGTATGTTTTTAGTGCCGAGTTTATCTGAAATGGATTGTACCACAAAAATAAACCAGCATGGACATAAATTCATTCAAATAATCCTATGGCTGTCACCACAAATAGCTGTGGAATGGAATAAATTGAAAAAATAGTGGAAAATATGAATAAGCTTCAGGCTTCAAATTTATGTCTGTCCAGAAGTAATAAGTGATGATTATTTCACAGACATAACTCAGAAAACAAGGCAGAATATACAATTCTGTTTGTCTAGTTGACATGCCACTAAAGCTGCGTTTCCACCACAGGAACTTTCCCCAGGAACTAGGAACTTTGGGGTGGTACTTGGTGAGTTTCGACCACACGAACCAGGGTCTAAATGAAGTTCTGGGAAAAAAAATTCCCCCTTTGAAAGTACCTGCCTGATAGGTATTACTTTTTTCAAAGTTCAGGAATTTTCGGGAGTGGGACTAGGGCGCTGAACATGATGATTGGTTGAGTTCAAGCAGCATTTTGATTGGTTGACTCCACGCAGCATTTTATTTCAACCATCGTTTGGACTGACAATGAGGTTCAGGCTTTATTAAGCTTATATGTTGAGGATGAATTCCAGGGGGCACAGTCTTACATCACTTTACTATCTTCACGGTACGTTAGACCGCTATGGAAATGCGATAGCAATAGGTCTGGGAGGAAAAAAGTTCCTGGGTAAAAATGTTCCTGGGACAAATTGTGGAAACATTGCATAAGTGTAAGTATAGCCAAAATATTCACAAGCTTTCTTTGAAAGTCTGGTGAAGCTAAGGACATATTGCTGGCTAAGACAGAGAGAGAGAAAGGCAGTCAGATAATCAGATATGTCAGCATATAACTATCCTGAGATGGTTTTGAGGCTCATATGCTAATGAGTCAGGCATTAATGTGGACCCAAAAGAAATAAAACATCTGAATGCATATCTAGTCCATGATATGTAAGTGGAGTGGAGTAATAGCAATTTCCCTTCCCCTATTAATGCATTCAGTAATCACTCCACTTCAAATTCACGACGGGTTTTACATTTCCCTTGTTTCGCTCGCTCCCTGTTCGCTGATGAGAAAAATCAGCTTAAACATTAACATGGAAATACACAAAAAGTTGTTTGTCATGAAGGAAAAAAAAAGGTTCTTTAAACTATAAAAAGACTATTCAAACTCACATGAAAAAAAAAAAAGTGTTTCTTTGGAGAACTAAAAAATTGCTAATTTATGGCATAGATGCAAAAACACTTTTCGTTTCCTTCTGGCAACTGAAAGACAGTTGTTTTAGCTGTACAAAAACACTCTGTTATGCTGCTTGATGGTCTTTGTTTCCACGCTATTTTAATGTATTATTGCAATCATAAACACACTGGTTTTTAATGCAAATAGTTTTACAGTTTAGTGCACATTCAGTCTTGTAGTTATTCATCTATAGCCCCGAATGAATCGTAATTCTCGCACATTAAAAGGAAATACCTTACTTCTAATTGAAAAATAAGGTGGATTAAAGCCGAGGTAACACAAGACACTGTAACTATCGTAATATGATGTCAAACTCTACAGTGTCTTTTTTTTTTAAGCTTAATTGAATAATAGATCTAAAATGTAAAAATATGCAATCTACTGCACTCAATTGCTCCACTTCCACTCTGCATCGCTCACATACTCTGATCTAGGCAGACAATTTCATTAGCCTGTAAAACTGTGAATTTTGGCTGCGGAACTTAAATTATACGTTAATACAATGCTTTGACAGAGTGGATACGAGAATGTCTATATTCTATGGCCTGAGATCCTAATTTTATTCCCCGCACTCCTGCTTCATTTCTGAGGTTATCGCTTGACAAGTTGTAAATCAGATAATCACTTTAAACTTTTCAAAATTCTAGAGTTTTTCTCTGGATGATTCCAACAAACACACATACACAGAGATAAAAGTGAGTGGCGTGTGAGTGGACCCAGGTTAATTACGGTTCATGATAGAAATCTTTAATGGTTGTCTATTAAAAGGTAATTAGAGGATGTGAGTGTGTCTGATAACTTATCTCGGCACCTTCGTCTGCCCCAGTCTCGCTCTCTCACACACACTCACATAAATGATCAGACTATGAAAAGAGGTGAAAAGCAGTGGGGGAAAAAAACTGAATGTTTTTGACAGGACAGTAGAACTTGTCATTTTTCATGCAGATATATAATAGTAATGTTATAGAAACAATTATTTCTTTCATTCTTTCTCTTTCTCTCACATGAATTTTTTATCTGCTCACTGGGGCTCATGTTTTATTGAGGCTCTCTGTGTCATCCACCAGGATGTTCAACATTATGAATCATCTTTTATATATGATGGACAATCAATGGCCTAACTCACTACATTACACAAACTACAGAATAACAGAGACAGTCCCCTGGTAAATATCTCAATAAAAACGTAGGAAAAGATGCCCAATTTACATTTTTACGACTTCTTTCAGAAGGGGATCATAGAAAGGTCAATTGTTAATGGATTAGGAAGGATACACTTTTTTTTAATTTTATTGGGCGTTAAAGACAGATTTAAAAAAAATAAATAAATAGTGGTGCTTTGACAATGTATATTAGCTTTGAATTATGCATTGTCTCTAAAAAGTTGACCCAAAGAAAAATATACAATTTTAGTTTGTAAGAAAAGGGAAAGAAAGGGAAACAGCTGCAAGTGACCTCAGTGCTTTCTGTGATCATAATGTAAGTGGATATAAAAGGGGACTGAATCAAACCACAAAACAAACCATGGTCCCAATTTTAAGTTAGCAGAACTAGAACAAGTTTTGAGTTTGTAGTACTCGTGCATGTTAATTGCTCCTAACTTGAAGTATTAAGTTAGCTAACTCATACATTTTGATAGCAATTAACATAAAATATTTAGTTAATTAACTTTTTTTTTTTATTTTGAGTTCTTGCAAATCAAATGAGTTACTTACTTCACTGTAAACCCTACTAAAATACAAAAAAATTGCTAACTTGCTAACGTGTTAACAATAGCATGGTATAGCACTTACTGAATGAGTACTGCAACTTAAAACATGTAACTTTCCTGCTCTCAAACCAAGCCTCATGCACCACTTGTCACCATGATTGTAACTCTCCAAAAACTCTCATTAACAGAAACTCTTCTAAATTAGCATAACAAAACATTAATCACTACTAAATCTCCCTTACCATTAATCTTGCACAAAAAAAAACAAACAAAAAAAAAAACATTATATAACACTTAATTTTAGCATTTACTCTCCCTTTCGAGTACCATGGGCAAAGCATACTGGGAATAGAAATCCCAGTTCAGTTTCAGTTAAACCTAAGTTAGTCTAAATTAAAAGAAATTAGTTCATAAAACTCAAAACAATGAAACAGTTCAGTTTACTTGAAATATGTCAGTTCTGTGAACTCAAAAGAAAAAAAAAAGGTCCCACTTTATATTAAGTGGCCTAAACTACTATGTACTTACATTTAAATTAATAATTTGATACAATGTACTTATTGTGTACATACATGTTTTTATATTGTACTTATATTTTTTAAAACACCTGCATGTAATTTATCTGTAATTAATTTCTGTAATTACATTTATAATTACACTGTTGACCCATCCTTTACACCTTACCCCTACCCTTAAACCTACCCATACCACCAAAGCTTTTCCTAACCTTACCCATATCCACCTCAATAGCAGTGAATAGCAGTGTTTTTCAATTCAATATGAACCCAGTAAGTACATTGTGCTTATTTTTGATGTAAGTACATAGTGGTTAAGGCCACTTAATATAAAGTGGGACCAAAAAAGTTCTAAATACTCATAGCAGTTAATTTAACTGAACTAATTTGTTCAATTTATATTCATCCAACTCAAACTAATTAAGTATTTTGAGCATTAGGGTGTAATTTTACATCTGTTATTAAGATGTGTTTTGGTCAATCGGATCACAAGTAGATGAGAGAGACACATACCCGTTTACACATGGTATTTTAATCTGTCTCTTTTGTCCACTTTCAACCACTTTTTTCCTGATTTCTTCAAGGGGAGGGTCTATAAGCAAGTAAATGTATGGGTTTCTTTCAGATCATTTGGTTTAATGGAAAAAAATGCACAATTTACATATAAATGTGACAGAGATAGAATAAGATAGAATAAGAATTCACCCTCTCCCTTGTATCACATTTGACCAATTAGCATGTAGAAAACACTGTGGTTTTGCCACAGTGGTGTAAGTTAAAGTCTATTGGCCATTAAAAAATAAATAAATAAAATAAAAATAAATAAATAAATAAATAAATAAATAAATAAATAAATAAATAAATAAATAAATAAATAAATAAATAAATAAACTTTAAACTTTCAATTGGAAATACATCACCATAGGAAACTGAACTGAACTGTGTTGATTAATAGCTGCAGGTCATTTAAAATGATGGTAGCCATGTCAAACATATTGCTTGATCCTTGAAAGAATCATCTGCTACTTCATTTAATGGTGAAGTTCAAGAGTTTCTTCTTTATTATGTTGCATCCAGTAAAAAAAAAAAAAAAAAATAGAAAAAAAAAGAGCCTTCTGGGTGAATGTTTGACTTGTACCACTGACATAGCCCGACTGACCATCATGGCGTGGGCAGTATGGTCAACAGGATATGTGATTCGTTGGCTGTGAAATCTGCAAATGAACTGACCCTTGTAAAATATCAAACTGCTGGTGCCACTACTCTTCATTAGGTGCCCCTCAATTGGCCTGGATGTTGCCATAGATTATTAGGTGGCTGGCTGCAAGTCCATCAAGTGTCACAAATCCATCCTGATAGATGATGTGATGCATTACCCCTTTACTGAAGTCAAATCTAATGCTGAGATATGACTACAATGTTGTGGAATTTTGTCAGACTACAAGAGTGGATACTGACCAGGCCAATGTGTCTTCATCCAGACCACTGGGGTACAAAATTCTATACACATATACCACAGCATATATGGTCTTATGGATGTCAAATTGTATGTTTTCTGAGGTGGGATGCACTCGGAATTAGTGCTCCATATTTGGGATTCAAGATGTGCCTGAGGAACTCCACAGGATTCGCCTTGATCAAGGGTGTCTGAAAGGTGTTCAGTGCTAAAGAGGCCTAAAGACAACAAGCACTTCTCAACCGATCCATGACTGAGCATGTTTGGGATGTCATGGGATAAATCAAGTGGGTCATGCCCTTGGAAGGCCCTTGCTAGAAATAAAAAATGGCCTTCCCTGCTGACAGGGTTTAATCAGGTGGTGCATATTCTTGGTACTAATTCCGAATATTATTTTTGAGCCTTAGACTCTTGCTGAGAACCCAAGGGCTGTCAAACAGAATACTATGCAAATCTAAAGAAGAAATGGACTGAGCTATCTACAACCTATCCAGTCCATTAGCCAGGCAATGAAGGCCTAGGTAAACATCTAGATAGTGGAACAGCTCTCATCCTCTCTTTTTCTTAAAAAAGATATCTTGCAGATATCTCAGTGGGTCAGTATATGACATCATCAAAACTCCAAAAGCCAGTATCAGACAGAAGCCCTGCCATGTACCAGGAGCTTGCAGTCAGGTAGAAACAAGAAAACTGGAAGACTGAAATAGCTGGACATCAGAGGCCAAAACCACTCTCTTCTTGAATTTTGAAAGGTACTGGAAGAGCTCCATATGCCTGGAATTACTGCCATCCCAGAAGAGGTGCCACATCACATCATCAGAACCACTATCTGGGGGCCTCGGCTAATGTAGCCTGACAACAAGAAACTTGTACAAGCTTCTCTGGTTGGCAGGTTATTAGTAGTGATTGTACCCAGTTCCTACTCTGTATCATGTCCTCTTTCACATGTGGTAAGATGATATGAAAGGACAGCTGGAAAAATAGTCTCCATACCTGAGGTGGTCCATGGATTCTGAACCTTGAAGACAGCCCTCACTAAGGCTGTATTTTCCAGTTCGATCAAAGTTTGGCTTATTAGCTTCGGCAGTTAACCCCTGCAGGTAGATATTGTAAGCACACCGCTAAGAGTGCCAATGAAGCAAACTCCCAGGTTAGGGTTAGGGTTAGACTGTTCTTTCGGACTGGACTGTCAAAAATACGTTATATGAGTAGATCAGATTTGTGAATACAGCACCACCCTCTTCCCTGAAGAAGTAAACTAAAGAAGTAGTTTCCTTTCAAAGGAACTGACGCTTGTGACGCAGCATTTACATACAGACATACTTTTACATCTCCAACCCCCTGAATGCCAAAGATGCACCTCCTCATGAAATTTCCACTTTTGTTCCACCTTAACAGTTATTGTAACAAACAAACTTTTTCAATTGAAAACCATAACAACAAACAAAAAAAACCTAAAGCTAAAGAGATAAAGAGCTCATCTTGGCACTATATATGTGCAAATAAATGTGTTTGTCTGCTGCAAAATACATTTAAGAAAGGAGAACACAATGGAGTTGTGGCTTAGTAGTAGAAAAAAATGTGGTTTCAAGTCTGGCATCCAATTCCATCTAATCCTTCTCCCTTAGTTCCTGTCATATCTTCAACTGGCTCTATAAAAAAAAAAAAAAAAAAAAAAAATGCATGTAATTACAGTCTTTTTTTTCCCTTTTGATTTCTTTTTTTTTGTTTTTGGTCTTTGAATGTTATTAGTGTTTAAGGTTGATTTGTTGCTGTCATATTGCAATGTTTATTTTTAGCTACATCATAGAAATATTGGCCTAGAAATCATCAAGACTATTTTCTGCATGTGGATTTTGATTGTATTATAAGTACCTCATGTGACACTCAGATACAAAGAATAATCAGAGAATATATTTTCAATCGTGCACAAACACACACACACGCTTGTTTTTGTGAATTGTGGGGACATTCCATAGGTGCAATGGTTTTTATACTATACAAACCGTATTTTCTATCGCCCTACACCAACCCTACACCTAAACCTACCCATCACAGAAAATTGTGCACATTTTTACTTTTTAAAAAAAAAAAATCATTCTGTATGATTTATAAGCCTGATGACATTTGTCATAACCATGTCATTATACAAATTTGTGCCCTGATATGCCACAAAAATGCACACACACACACACACACACACACACACACACACACACACACACACACACACACACACACACACACACACACACACACACACACACACACCTACACACACACACACAAACATACAAACATGCGTTTGCACATAGCAGCAGTCAGAGTCTTATTAAATAATAATGCTCATCTACTTCTTGTTACACTTTTAAAGGGCTGTAGTTAGAATGTATTATAATTTTAGCCGTCCATTTATCTAAAAATGTATTTCCAATTAATCTCTCTTTTTTTTTTTTTTTTTTACCCATCATAATTACTTGGTTTGACAAGTTGTGTGAACAACACTTAGTGGAATATAACAGTTAATTATATCTACTGTATATAATAGCACTGGACAGATGTCGAAATGCAAACATGGAACTACAAATGCATGCAATAATCCTTACTGAGTTAAATAAATAAATAAATCCTTATTGAGTTAATATGTTAATATATCATAACTTCTGTTTCATGCCAAATACAAGTCATGCGGTGAATTGCCACATAAAATATATATATTTTTTTTTCAAATTGATGAAAAATTGTGAAAATGTTAGTAATAACTTTAAAGAGAGAGGTTAAGAAGCAATTTGATCACTCTAGTCTCATGTTAATGCATACAATATTTAAGTTAGCTATACTTTCGAAACGGTGTGTATTTTACATGTACTATGGTTTGCTTTTAACGTTTTCTAATTCCAGGTGTATTTGAGTGCATACTGTTTGAAACTCTTCCACCAGCCTTCTCTCTCTCTCTCTCTCTCTTCTAATGTCCTCTACATCCCACGGCTGCCACCAGTAGCAGTGTTACCATGGCAACTGTCTCCGTTGGTATGCCTCCTTCCTGGCGCTTGTACTGGAGTGGCGATAACAGGCTTGGCAAACTCTGTCCCACCAAACAACCGAGTTTATCAGCAAGCACAGAGGGCCGAGAAAAAGCTACTCCTTATGTAATCCAGATGCTTTAATGATGGAATCTATAAAGGGATATTGGTTACATAAAGCAACGGATTTGGTTCTCTGAGCAGGCCCACACACACACAAGCATTAGCTTTCTAAATGGGGACATGTCCTTCTATTGTTTTTATATGAAGCTAATTATAATGACGACAGGGTACAGTGCAAGTGATTTTGTAAGATTTCTGATTCAGAAATCAAAAGATATTTTAGAAAATGGAACTGCTTTCGGGTTCTAGTTGGACTCAATGGGTAGACCAAATTTGTCAGAAATTCATTCAAAAGATCCATTAAAAGCACAAGGACATTTTGTCCCCAAGTAAACACGCACACATACAAACTCAAACATCATCCTTCTAGCTGAGACATTTATTTATTTTTTTTCTAGTTGTTTTAGATCCAGTTGTGACTTTCTGCACCTTACAAAACCGTCTGCTTAACAGAAAGACCCAGAGAGGGTATTAAAAGGTAACACCGGGTTACTGGTGGCACCGTCTCTCATCATGACCCCGCATGGTAACCTCTGACAGCCATGTGATCCAAACATTGAGTCCTATAAAATCTTCAAAGCAAGCTAGGTCAAGACCACAACCTGAAGAACAAGAGCAGGAGACAGAAACAGAAAGAAAGAAAGAAAGACCTTAATTCTGAAATGCTAGACAGTGGGCGGAAGTTAAAAGCGTGTGCATGAAAGGTGTCGAAATGGAATTCACTATAACACAGTAGCCGCAGGGCCCATTAAAATCAGGATTGAGTCACACACAACAGGACAGAGTGTCTTTTATATAAGAAATTCAACTGTGAGCTTTAGATGTGAGGCACAATGAATGAACCA